>NC_064811.1:82010707-82173627 GCF_023721935.1 Panthera uncia
ATTATGATTGCTTAATGGTGTGACAGAGATTGATTGGCTTTATTTTATATACGTGTTTCTATGGGAAAACCTGTGTCTTTTTACATACAGACAGACGTATACTTTTATAGCACTTTTTGCCTCTAAAATAAAGCCAATCAATCTCTGTCACACCATTAAGCAATCATAATCAGATAAAACAGAAACAGATCACATGAAACACTTGACACAAGGTCCATATCACAAAAGTCTCTGGTGCCTGAAGGAAGGCATAGGAATGTTTCCAAACCTTTTGGGCTAATGTTGAGTTCTGGGGATATCCCTTTTCATGAGGCCCTGTCTACCGCACTATAGCAGCTGAACTGTCTATTCTAACCAAGAGTGTCCACTCAATCCTTTCTCAGATTTGAAACAGTTTTAAACCCAGATTCCTTTACTTGAACATCTCAAGAGACTCTGTTTCTAATAAAGAAAGGTAGGTGATCTAGGGATGTTATTTTTTTTTAATTTTTTTTTAACATTTATTTATTTTTGAGACAGAGAGAGACAGAGCATGAACGGGGGAGGGTCAGAGAGAGAGGGAGACACAGAATCGGAAACAGGCTCCAGGCTCTGAGCAGTCAGCACAGAGCCCGACGCGGAACTCGAACTCACGGACCGCGAGATCGTGACGTGAGCCAAAGTCGGATGCTTAACCGACTGAGCCACCCAGGTGCCCCAGGGATGTTATTTTTAAAGTACACAACTCCATAAAGGCAACCTACAAATTCAGGTCAACAGCTCCATAAAGGCAACCTACAAATTCAGGTCAACAACAAAAATCTTAACTACAAAATTTGTTTTTGACATTAAAACAATTTGTCTCTTTGGAGAACCTTGACTGTAACAGTTGCCTGGATTGGTAAGCACTGCTTTTTTGTTTTAATAAAGTCAAAGTACAATAACCATCGACTGCTAGGATAAAGCCACTCAGAGCTGTCTCAAAGCATAAGCATGATTATTCCCTAACTGTGATGAACATACTGAAATTTTCACTGGGAAAGCTATCTTAAAACTCTATCTTAAAAATCTCTATGAGATTTTTCTTTCTGGCTATTTTTATGCATTCTTTTCTCTTTGCATTCCACGTTTGGATTTCCCATTTTACTACTTTATCCAAGTTTAAGAACAAATCTTCCCTTTTAGTTGTTGGAATCTGTCTGTTGGATAGAGAGTTCTGACAAATAGCCAAATTCTATTTCTAGTGATTTTTGCACAATTTGTTTTAAAACTAAACCAAAAAAAAGTGTGAGTAGAAGATTAATGTTACATGTAGATATATAGATACAGATATGGTAGAGTCAGAGCTTCTGGAAAAAAAATGATGTGGCTACTTACTGGTCATTTCCATTTTCTGGTGTGCCTAAAAGAGGAGAGAATTGTTATTACAGCTGTGGGAAGCTGGCTATAACCTCCCCCCGCCCCCCAAATAAAAGCACCCACTCCCAGACCCCAGCTACTTTCTGTGCAGAGATTTTTATAAAGCCACTTTGTAACTTTTAAAAAATCTCCCCTGCTGCCCCACTGGACTTTTTCTCATATATGGTATGTGTCAGGTATGGCTGACACATTCATGGAATAGCCCTAAATGGGACAACTCCCCTGAATTTAGTTCTGGACTAATTTTAATCTTATAGTTTCATATTGCTATGTGAAACTACTATCCATCGTCACACATCCCACAGACAGCAGAAAATGTTTCAGTTTATTTTAGTATCTCTGAAAAAAAATTTTCCTCAAAATATCCAATTACCTTTTTATACCAGAGAATTGGATTTTTGGCTCTCCTTTATACATTGCTCTTTCTGGAGACACAAGCCACCGTATTTGTGGCGAACGACGATGTAGACATTGCCTCTAATTGCATCTGGAGCCCACTGATTCAGCCTCTCAAAAGTGCCCTGCAAAATGTCACTGAGGCTACTAACTATAGCTAATCTTTTGTTTGCTTTGCCTGGCTGCTGCACCACAGTCTGGTAGAAGACATTTTGGGTGTAGAGTGAGAATTCAGAATGATTCATTCTGCACAAAGCCTTGGCCTTTAGGGAGGATATGTTGGGTGGTCAAACCTTGTGGCAAATTAGGCAAACTATTTAATGTAATTGCCTAGGGCCCCCTTGTTTTGTTCCTGACTGTGCTGTGGTTTTATTTCATTGCTACTCAGCTTTCGTCTCTTGGAATTCCTTTCACGTGTAATGTAGCCCTTGTCATTGGGATGGGCCTTTTAACTCTAAGTCTCCTGGCAATGACCATCATTGTTTTATAAAGAGTTTGATTTCCACTAATATTTTGGCTACTTCTATTTCTGTCATCTTGGCTAAGATACACCATCATGACTCTTAATCCCTAGGATATAATTCATGGCGCCATATGCTGTTCACCAGTCTAACTTTGTGTTCCCACCATCAGTAGGATTTTAACAGCATTTTTAAATTCCTATTTTAAGTGTTATGTATGATATCACTCATGATTATTATAGCCCTGCTTCAAAGTGAGTTGATATTTTTTTCTATGCCTTTTTTTCCCCTTAGAATACTGTAATACAGGTTCATTAGCAGAATGAAGAGACTACCTTCTGCATAGGTGCTATTCTTACTTAGGTTAAAGCTCGGACTACTGTTAACATTATCCAGATAAGCTTAATTTTATACCGACATCTCTGATTCATGTTGTCTTCCAGAAAGCAGAGAATGTTTACAAATTTTCTGAACTTGAAGTCTAACCCACATACTTGAAGAGAGTTGAACTGTGGGTGTTTAATGGTGCTAATTTAATAACAATGCTGTAAAAGTCTGTTCGGAAAGCAAAGTTAACAATAACCAAATAGATTTTGCTGATTGTACAATTACCGAACTTGGTTATAAAGTATTATATGCTTTCAAAATAACTCTCCAGGGGCCCCTGGGTGGCTCAGTCGGTTGAGCATCCGACTTTGGCTTAGGTCATGATCTCACAGTTTGTGGTTTCAAGCCCCGCATCAGGCTCTGTGCTGACAGCTTGCTCAGAGCCTGCAGCCTGCTTCAGATTCTGTGTCTCCTTCTCTCTCTCTGCCCCTCCCCCGCTCATGCTCTCTCTCTCTCTCTCTCTCTCTCTGTCTCTCTCTCTCTCTCTGTAAAATAAATAAATGTTAAAAAAAAAGAATAACTCTCCATAGCTATAGGTATTTTATACATTTTTTTTCCTGAATGAAAAATGAATGCTTAAGGCAACAGAAAGGGGGTTGCTGAGCCATGGGAACTGAAAGGGGTTCGAGAGAGCTCAAGTTTCTGGGACAAGAGACAGACTGAAAAAAGACTAGGAAATCTGAATGAAGTAAGGATTTAGTTAATAACAATGCATTGATTGGTTCATTAATTGTGGCAAATATAGAATACTACTGTCAGATATTAATAATAAGGGAAATGGGGTGTGCAGTGTAGGGGAACTCTTTAACTATCTTTGTGACTTTTCTGTAAATCTGTCTCTTTTAAAATAAAAAAAATATTAAAAAAATAAAAATATAATGCAATTATGGAAACCAGAAGTATTTAAAAGGAGGGAAAAGAAGATGAAGTAGCAAAAAGAAAAAAAAAAAAAGAAAAACAAAGAGTGACGGCATAAAAGAGAGCAGTGCTATTTATTTATTTATTTTCACTTCAGGAGTAGAGTTTAGTGATTCATCACTTGCATACAACATCCAGTGCTCATCACAACAAGTGCCCTCCTTAATGCCTGTCACCCATCTATGCCATTCCTCCTCCTACTCACCCACTCACCTCCCTTCCGGCAATCCTCAGTTTGTTCTCTACCGTTAAGAATAGCAGTGCCATTTTAAAGAAAAGCGGAAGGACCTTAAATGTTATCGGAGAGATGAAGGAGGATAATAAAGAATTGTCACGCTTAAATCTCACGAAAAATTGCCATCGTGTTCGGTCTTGAGGAGATGAGTCAATTAGCAGAACACACAGTCATGGAACACACCTTCATCGAAAGGAAGATGTCTCCCCCAGGCATGAATAAGTCACAGAACGCTCCTCTAGAGATTGTGGGCCCCTCAACTAAATCCTTAGCAATACTTACCTTTATTTTTTGTCACATGGAAGTGGACAAAAATCTTCACTACAGATAAGGGATGTCATTTTATGCCTTCTTTACTACCATAATCCCCTGACCACTCACAAAACTGGGGTTATTTCATTAAAAATAATCTGTTCATATCCGATTATATCTGTCACTAGTAAATCCTCACTCCTTACATTCGTCAGCGTTCAATGGGTTTCTCTGCCCCTTCTCTTCTATTTCTGTGATCAAGTAACATGGCATTTTCTTTCAGCAATCCTCCTCTCCCCCCAAGAGTTTAAATTCAAGTTTAGACTGAATATATATTCATCTTTCAGGAAACAAAATGAGACAAAACCCTGTCACCTACCTGGGTCGGTCTTCCAGCACATTCGATACAAACCCACAAGAATAAATGCTGAAAGGGTCACCACAATCAAAGCAATAACCACTGGCAGAATAATACCTAAAACGTATTGAAGACATTGTCAATTAGCGTGGCTGTTGAATTTAACAGTAAGTAGTTTACTGAGCAAAAGCATGCATGCATTCTTCCTTCTTCGAACATCACTCTATTAGACATCTTATATTTTAGGCAAAGAAGATTTATCTGATTCAAAGGTTTTGCTCTAGTTGTCATTTTTGACATATCCACTTGATGTCAGTCTTGCAGCCTTTTGAAATAAAATTGTAAACCTAAGGGAGCTGGTTCCTCACCTTAGTTAGACACTGGAGAAGTGAAGCAAATGGAAGACTGGAGATGTCCTCTAGACTATAGTGTGACCCACATTCACACATTATATTCTTTACTACTGTATAATAAGGTTACTAATCTATCATCTATTATCTATCTATCTGTCTCTCATCATCTATATCTCCCGTACTGGAACTGCTCTAGTCATAATGTTGGCATCCTAAAATATCACAAATATCTTTCCATAATGATATCTTAAAACTAGAAACAGCATAAAATAGCATAAGTGGATATAAGTGGAAAGCAGAATCGATTTCTAAAAGTGAACACATGGTCCAAGAGGGATGTATATGGATGTGGTCATGCATTTAAAGGAGAGGTGTTGTGACAGTAAGTTAGGGTGAGTTTTTAAGAGGAGAGTCTTGCTGTTTTGCTTTGTTTCTAGCACCTGCCTTATGTTCTGACAGTCATTTCCCAAGACAGCTGTCATGAGGATACAACCAGAGATGCAGAGGTTATAGCTCTTATTTAATTAGTTATTCTTAGCTGCTTGCATATGTACTCCTTATATTTATCCAATTCTTTTGTAGGATGGCTTACACTTCCAATTTTATGGTTAAATGCTTGCTTCATATTAGACCTTGAGTGAGATCATTGGTGCCTCCCAAAATGAAGATGCCATGAATTAGCACGTCAGTAAATGTAATGCTGACTTATTCAATAGAATGGCTTTACCTAAAATTAGATAATCTTTTCTAATCCGGTTTCATATACATTCACTTTATCCTTAATTTCTAGAGAAATTAATGGATTTTTTCTATTCAGTCCTAGAATACACATGTGTTATATGACATATATATGTTTTTGCTAAAATGGGGCATTTCTTTAAAGGCCATTTTTAACATTAAGGTAGAGTTCTCTGAAGATAAACAATTCATTTTTATAGACCCCTCTGCCTGTGCACTTTTGCTTATCTGAGACTAGTCTCATCAATTCACCTTGACCCTAGGTGGTAATTGCTGAGCACTAAAGTAAGGAAAAAATCCCAAGGGTGTGCTCATTAAAACCAGACTCAAGGGGCACCTTGGTGGCTCAGTCAGTTGAGCATCTGACTTCAGCTCAGGTCATGATCTCACGGTTTGTGGGTTGGAGCCCTGCTTCAGGCTCTGTGCTGACAGCTCGGAGCCTGGAGCCTGCTTCAGACTCTGTGTCTCCCTCTCTCTCTGCCCTTCCCCAACTCATGCTGTCTCACTCTTTCAAAAATAAACACATTAAAAAATTAAAAAAAAAAAACAGACTCAATAGTAGGAAATTCTTAAGCGAGCAGCAGATAGAATTATAATGGGATTGCAGGTTCAGTAAAGTTGATAAAGGCTGTCTATAATTGAATCCTCTCCTTTATCAGTCACATTCAAACATTCTGAGTATTTATAGCCGCGAATGAAGATATGTCCGTTACTCACTGGAATAAGAGGGGCTGGCTGAAGAAGAGCTTGCATTTTTTGCATCCTCAGTACCTATTATTTTAAGAAAGAAAAAAAAATAAATCACCTTTGGTTAATGTATGCCAATCTTCCCAGTCCTTCCCCACCCACCCTTTCCTCCCATTTAAGCAAGCCTCTGTGATCTATAAGTATGATGCTTCAAGCGGAAAACAGCAACAACAACAACAAACCAAAAAAAAAAAAAAAAACCAAAAAAAAAAAAACTATCTCATTCTGAAAGGGCTCTGTTTTGTACATCAAGTTTGGTAGGGAGTTAATGTATACAACTTGATGAGTTTGGACAAAGGTATATACCTGTGAAACTATCATCACAATCAAGGTAATAGATAAATCTATCACTTGCAAAGTTTCCTTGTGTCCCTGCAGTTTTGTTTTGCATTTCGATTATACCTCAATAAAGCTTTTTTAAAAAGACTGTAGGGTTTTCTTGGTGAGAAGAGATCAAGTAACCAAGCTTCCACTCGTATTACACAGAAGTCATACCTTGAAACTGGGAGATGTTTCCTGGAGTTGTTATTGATATTGAGGGTAATGTACTGGCATTAGAAGGTAATGTCTCTGGACGTAGACTGTTAACTGTAGGGAAATCACAAATGCAGTCAGACGAGGGTATTGGTTCTTCTTACTGAATTTCTTTGTGGATGTAAACAGTTTGCATTTCTGAAGACCCGTGAAAATGGTTTATTGTTGAATAATAAGATACATACAACCGTACACTTAATCATAAGTTCATCTATTCTTCCTGTAAAGACGATTAAATTTGGAATCACAAAACCTGGGCGCCAGCATCACGTCTTCGAGAACTGGCCAAGAAAGCTTGAGCAAGTCTCTTTTCCTAAGCTGCCGCCTTTATCACCTGCTTCATGAAATTCTTGTGGGATGTGAATCTATTCAAAAACAGTACTCACATTTCAGATATTACAACTTTGGCAGATGTTTTTTTTTTTTTTTCCCACTGTACTTAAAATAGACATAAATGCATAGGACTTCAGATTTTATCGTGTTTCTTGGTGGTTGAAGAAATTGCAGTTGAGGCTTTGATTAGAAGGATTGTCTGGGGAAAATATCAAGGAAAATTCCTTCATTTGCACCCTTGAAGCTCAGTAGTTGTTTACATTTATGTGCCTTCTTTAGAATAACTGCTGCTTGGTTGCATTTCTGCCACCGTCCATGCTCTTTTCTTCCAAAGGAAATATTAAGTTTAACTTATTATTATTCTCATTAATGTGTTTACTTAAGTCAACATCTGCAACCTTCAATCAGAAGGACTGAAACAAAAATTATAAATAAAGTTGCATTATTCAAAACCCACCGATCTCAAGTTGCAAGGAAATATAAATACCTAAGTGCTTTGTAAACTTAAAGCATTTATCCTCGTGAATTTTGGATAAAGCACAGTTTGCGTTTTGAATGATTTTGGAAAAGAATTATTTTTCAAAGAATGTAGTTTAAAAGGATTTCTTTTTATCACACCTGCTTGGCTTGTCTCGCTGCTAAGTTTTAAGTTCTGGCAGTGTGAAGGCCATAACCCCCACCATCCTCCACCTGGAGCTCTAACTACAGTGGGTGTGCAGTGATATGTGGCTGACTGCTTGGCTGCACCAAGAGGCATCTCTTATAATTATGGCCCCCTTAGGAGTATTGGTGCCATGTATAATTGCACCAAAGAAATTGATATCGCCTATGGCTGCCTTGGATCCTTCTTTCTTTGCCACCCACAGTCCATCGCGCATTGCATGCTCATGCATTTTTGACATCTGTGGGGGAAGAATGATGTTTCGAGTCTGTACCGTTCTTGCCATGCAAGGGATCTGTGGGAGGAAGCTAGATATATGCCCATAAGAACAAAGAAAAATGTCAGACTAGTGCACTAAACAGGCAGAAAAAGCAGTACCAAATGAAAGACTGGGAACTAGCTGAAACCTTGGTACTTTTAGTTGTTTTTTCCAGCGTCAAGTGTTTTAGTGAGAATGTTGCTCTTTTGATTGTGTTGGTAGAGAACAAGATAGCTGATTAAATTACCAATGGCATTAATTCACCTGGGATGAATTAATGAATTCCCAAGGCTTAATTTTCAAGACTCCAAATCTTATCTTACTACCTTCTCTCTTTTTAAAAAAAAATGTTTATTTTGAGAGAGAGAGTGAGAGCAGAGGGAGAGGGAGAGAGAGAGAGAGAGAATCCCAAGCAGGCTTTGCACTGTCAGCACAGAGCCCAACGTGGGGCTCAGTCTCACGAACCCGGAGATCATGACCTGAGCCAAAATCAAGAGTCGGATGCTTAACCAATAAAGACACACAGGTGCCCCTATCTTACTACCTTCTCACAGATAAGCTAAATGGCCATAATTCTAAATATAACCCATGTGGTTTATATAAAACTCTGAACTTTCCTATTTAAAACATGTTGATAGTCCAGTGCCAATTCTTAGTGCTAATGATCCATAGGTTAACCCTTCTTGAAAGAAGAATTTATTGGCTCCTTGGGCAAAGAGTTTAAATTTTTTGTTTTTCTTTTAACTGAAATGTTCAGTTAATAAATTATTTCTGAAACCAGTACATCTACACACACACAATTACACACACACACACATACACACACACTCTTTACCTCTAGTAATGTACAGTGCCTTCTGGGGTTTTGTTTTCTCTTGTCTTTTATTTAATATTTACAATATTGGTCATGACCCACTTATGGAAATTAACTTACAGGTTTGAGATAGACTATTAGAATGCTCATATTGATGAAATTGTTTTTCTTGGCTTAATTCATAAATTGTGGGCCTAATGGAATTCTTTCTGTGACTAAGATAGAAGGATCCATGGTGTGTTCAGAGCTGATAATCTCTGTGGGTTTTGTTGAGACTCTATTATCCTATATTACTATTGAAGCAGCATTGGCAGAAGATGTACAAGAGAAGTATAGTGGAGTATTTAAGAGCATGATTCTGAAGCCAGAGTACATGGGTTCAAATCTGACTATAGAACTGGTTTCCTGGAGAATGTTGGGTAAGTCACTTAACCTCTTTTTTTTGTTAATGTTTATTTATTTTTGAAAGAGAGAGAGAGCATGGTCAGGGGAGAGTCAGAGAGAGAGGGAGACAGGATTTGAAGCAGACTCCACACTGTCAGGCAGAGCCAGATGTGGGGCTCGAACCCATGAACCATGAGATCATGACCTTGGCTGAAGTTGACGCTTAACCAACTGAGATACCCAGGTGCCCCCTCGCCCTTTTTAAGTTTCTTTATTTTGAGAGTGAGGGTGAGAGTGCAAGCTGGGGAGGGGCAGAGAGAGAGAGAGAGAGAGAGAGAGAGAATCTCAAGCAGGCTCCATGCTTTCAGCACAGAGCCCGAAGTGGGGGCTTGATTCCATGACCCCAGGATCATGATCTGAGCTGAAATCAAGAATTAGATGCTCTACTGACCACACAGGTACCCCAGGTCATTTAACCTCTTTGTGCTTGAGTTTCCACATGTACAAATGGTGATTATAATAGTTCTATATCATAGTGTTATAAAAGTTTAATGAGTAAAATTATATTTAAATTGCTTAGAAGAGTACTTGATACTAATATATTTATATTATATATAATATTATTATAATATCATAATATAATATGATACATGATATATTATTATGCTATATTATTACATTATATTATTTTATAATAATATATTTTTTATTATATTGTGATTAGGCCTCTAAAGAGTTGTACCTTTCACCCAAAGTCAATTTGTCTAACTTTCTCAAAAATTCTTAGTGTAAAAATATATGCAATAGACTTTAGGGGCACCTCCATGTTTCTAGATGCTTCTTTTCTCTAGCCAGGAACTGGAATAACTGAAGTATATAGTGCTCTTAGATGACATAGATTTACTGTTTGACCCTGACTTTTGGTGATTGTAACGATTATTTAATTTCAGATATGTTCTGTCGTAATTTAAATACAGTTTGCAAGCTTCAGGCCAATGCTTGGAACAGGCTGTTTGAGGTAGAGACCCTCAGAACCAAGTCTGTTGTAACAAGGTGCATCCAAATTTACCCCACTGGCATCAGACTGTGGCATATATTTGGCCCTTGCTGTAAAGGGCCAAATATATTTCTTCTGTTTTACCTGATGAATCATTGGGTGTTTTAAAGACAGAAGGCCTTACTGATATCTCAGCGTACCTGTGGTGGCAGTGAGAATGAGCCTTAGAAAACTCTAACTACAGGAAGTGTAATTGACCAAGGTTCCCCACCTGCTTTCTGAAATTCATTGCTGTGTTCTTGCTGATGTCATGCCTCTCCTAGGCTGAGCCTAGCCTGTTCCTGGGAGCCGCAAACTCCTCTGAGGAGAGACTGGGGCTGCAGGAGTCCCTGATGGCCTTTTTAGAGGAGGGTATATGTGATACATCGGTATTAATGGGAGAAAAGTGTGAGTGGTAGCTGAGGATAAAACATTCTATATGAGAAAGAAAATACAGCTATATATTCTTTTTTTATTTCTTGTATGTTGCCTACACTTCTTTCTAAACACTTCTTTTTGCTTCTTTCTGAACACTTTCTAAACACTTTCTAAACTTTCCAGATGCTTTATTTAAGATTTCTTTTTGAGTTTATTTATTTATTTTGGGAGAGACAGAGACAGTGCAAGTGGGGGAGGGGTAGAGAGAGAGAATCCCAAGCAGGCTCCACACCACCAGCACAGAGCCTGATGCATGTCTTGAAACCATTAAGCTGTAAGATCATGACCTAAGCCGAAACCAAGAGTCACACGCTTAACCGACTGAGCCACCCAGGCTCATGTTTCTAAACACTTTCTAAACTTTCTAAACATTTTCTAAACAGTTCTTTTTACTTCTTTCTAAACACTTTCTTTTTTATGCTTAAAGAAGTACCTAAGGGGTTAAACTTAATTGAATTGAATGATTGTTTCCCATTATTTATAAATAACTGGGACACGTGTTTAAATTGCAATTTGGTGGATTCAGGTCTCATTTTAAAAAATAACTTTTGAGCATTTGACACAATGAGTCATTCCTCCTGAACACCTTTGCCTCACGTGACTTCCGGTAGAGCACAGCTTATGGGCTAATCTTCCTGGTCTCTTTGGCTGGTTCCTCCTTTATCTGACTTGATCTTGGAGGGTCCCAGGGCTTAGTCCGTGGTTCCCCTCTCTAACTATGCTAATTTCTTTGATGATCTCATTCAATTTCAAGGCTTAAATACAATATCAATGCTAATGGTCCCCTGACTTATATTTCCAGACCTCATTCTTAAACTCCAGATTCATAAAGCCACCTGCTTACTCAGCAAATAATAAACATCTTAAATTCCACGTGTCCAAACTTGAACTTCTATTTTATCTTTAGCCTTCCCATCTGGCAATCATTCCTTCCAGTGGTTCAGGCCAAAGATCTCACAGCTATTTTTGCCTCATCTTTTATAACCTATCCCACATGCAGGATCACCAGGAATATATCTATTGGTTTCACCTCCAAAATATATGCAGAATTTGGAGACTTCATGCCACCTACCCTGTGACTATGCTGGTCCAAGCCAACACCATCTCTCTCCTGGAAAACTACCAAAGTATTTTTGCTTCATCTGACAGTCTTTTCTTAGCTCTCAGATTTATATTTATAAAATATGAGTCAGACCATGTCACTACTTTGCTCAGAACCCCCAATGTTTCCCCATTTCTCTTATGGAAAAAGCCAAAGACCTTGCAATAATCCTCCAAATCCTAGGCAATCTGCCTGGCAAATCCCCTGCCCCCATACCTCACTAACTCTAGAGGTTCATAAACACACTGGGCCTCTCCTCAAGTTCTAGATCTGCCAGGACCCTCTTCCTCTACATATTGGTTTTCTTACTTCCTTGTATTTACTTAAGTCTTTTCAGGAAAGCTCACCTTGACCACATTTTTCAGTACTGTGAAATGGTCCCCACCTTTCTTCACCTCTCCAGCACTCGCGATCCCTCCTTCCTACACTGCTGTGCATTTTCTCTTTCTTATAACACTTACCATCTTCTAAGTAAGATCCTTGAGGTCAAGGATAATATTTTGCTCACTGGTGTCTCCCAAATGTTAGAACAGTGTCTGGAAGTACAGTCCATAAGCCTTTGCTCTATGGATAAACAATTTTTTTTTGTAGAAATGACTACTGTTAAAGATAAAATGAATTAATGAGCATACCTTTTGAATCTTCTTAATATTTGGACTGGTACATATTTAAAATAATTGTGTCATTAGTATGTTCATCTGTTCTACAATAAGAAAAAAGTAGACAGCTACTCTGGGTCTAACAGGAGATATTGAAGGAAATACTATGGAGTACAAGAGGCATTTATTGCCTTTAAGGAGCTTACATTCTAATAGAAGAGGTGAGAAGCACAGCCCAAAGTTGATAGATGTGAAACATGAAATAAAGAATAAGACAGAACAATATGTCAGGGATCAAAATAAGAGAGACTCTGTTATTTCTTATTGAGTTTTACTTATGAGCTAACTCTTAACAAAAACGATCTGAGGAGCTTAAGCAATGATATATACCATGAGGTGAATACGATAGAAATAAGAAATCAGAACCAATGCAAATGGATGAAACAAACAAGCTCCTTTTAAGAGTTAATAACAAACATAACACAGTTTCTGGTGCTCTTAGAAGAATTGACCCTGAGCATCCTGCAACTCAGGAAAAGGAAGCACAGTCTACTCTAGGCTTTCATTATCAGAGGAAAAAAAAAAAAGGTTTATTCTATAAGTAAGTGGCATATAAGTGGTGCAGGCAATAAATGCTGCGAGTATGGCTGGTACCATTCTGTGTTTTGAGAGGGGAATATGCTGATATGGTCCCTGAAATCTCTTCTAGCTTTAAGATTTTGGTTTCTTGTCAAAGTTCCTTTCAATCCAGATTTTGTCATAGCTAGAACATATTATTGCCTATAATGGCACCCTCTGTTTACTGAATGGGCAAAATATCAAAGGGGAAGTTTTCTGCTCTCATCAGACTTTACCTTTCTAACCTTGGCACACTCTTTCTTTCTTTTTTTTTTTTTTAATGTTTGTTTCTTTTTTCTTTTCTTTTCTTTTTTTTTTTTTTTTTTTTTTGAGAGAGAGAGCATGAGCAGGGGTGGGATAGAGACAGAAGGGGACAGAGGACCCAAAATGGGCTCTGCACTGACAGCAGCAAGCCCTATGCAGGGTTGGAACTCACGAACCATGAGATCATGACCCGAGCCGAAGTCCGATCATGCTCAACAGACTAAGCCATCCAAATGCCCTGACATTGGTGTACTCTTAAAGCAATGCAGAAAAAGTTTTATCTCAAATCTCTTTCACTTTGCTGTGGGCCATTGGTGTGACTAACCTGAGGTAACAGAATCTTTTAACCCAGTAATAACTGTGAAAGGAGATTTATTTACCTCAGGTAAGTTTTTGGAATTACATGTTGAAGAAAGAGGCTGAATTTTTGTGTGATTTGAATATGAATGGTTATTAATTTCCAGAAAGTTATATAATATACAAAGAATGAATGAGGCACTGTGCTAATTAACCTTATTCTGAAACATTTTTAATCTCGTGCTTTCTACATGAGAGATTCTGTGGCTCTAAGACACAAGGTGACACATCTGACAGTAAGTAGAACTAAGACATAATAAACCAAGTAGGACTCACAACTTCCTTCTCCCTTCTCATTATACCATGTAACTAACGGATTTTAAGTGAGTTTAGTTCATCTTACTTGTTAATGGAACCGTTATCGATGAGGCCAGTGACATCTTTTCTCCGCATTCTGAAAGGTTTAGAATGTTCTTACCCTTCCCCCAGCACAGATACATCATCTTACCTTAAATTTACAATGTGGATAATATGACTTGAAAACACTGAGAAGCTTTACAATATGTAACTATGTCAGTGCTATGCTTTCTGAGAATGTGAGGGTAAGCTTTTCAAAATATAGGCATTAAAATATTAAATAGGATTTTTATTTTCCAATCCTTTCGGGATACTATGTGTTGTGGGAATTATTCTAAGTGTTTTACAGATGTTAACTCATTCAATCATTGTGTTGTAAATATTTTCATTTTACAAAGTGGAAACTGAAGCCCAGAGACATGAAGTAATTTGCCCAAGATGACAGAGCAAGTAGGTGGCAGAGTCGGGATTTGAATGCAGGCTCTAGAGTCTGTGCTGTTAAATACGATTATGCTGCCTGCTACAGTATTTCAGCAGGAATGAGTTACAAGTCCATGTCTCCTATTTTTGTTACATAAAATATAGTTTATTTAAATTTAGACTCCAATCAAGACAACCTTCTTCTCATCAAAACAAACTAAACACCTCCTTCTTTCAACGGGCCAAACCAGACTATGCAGATACGTACAAGGAGAGAGAATTATTCCTAATATATTAAATAAAGCACATTGTAGATTTTATAAGGCACACACCATTAGTAGTAACATTGAAATGTATTGGTTTTTAAAGCAAACGCTGGGTAGCTAATCAGTCAAGACTGAGTTCTTATTGACCTTCTGTGTAGACTAGAGAGTCACAAGCCCTTCTTGGAGACTCAGCAGATTTCCAAACTAGAGGAGAAACCACCTAGCTATACCCAGATATATACAATTTCTTAAGTGAAAGTTTATGGCAGACCCTACCACATAAATATTGACATACCCCATTAGTGAGTTCTTTTATTCTCAACCAATCTTTTAAACATTAAACAATTTCCAGGTTAAAAAAAACAACAACAATAAACCTTTAGGTTTGCTATATGTATTTTTCTAGCTCAAGTGGATTCTAACTGAACAATAGTGCCAAGATTCTGTCATTCAGAGTTGGAATACTCAGATAACTAATTTTCTGTATAGAATGATCGATGCTTACATTATATGAATTCCTAGAGATCAGCAACCAATTCTCAAACATTACATAGGGTGTTGAGCGCAATGAATATGCCAGGAGGGAGTATCCTCCTTTTCAAAGGCCAGTGGTCACGTTGGGTGGGATTTGTCATGTCTGTTCTGGCTTCTAATTTTCCATCAAAATTAACATCTACAACACAGTTGAAGTTGTGAAACACAGTAAAAGAAAGTAAAGAAGATAGGTACAATGAGATCTTTCACAAGTTGTACTGTCTACTATGGGAATGTTGTTGCAACAATTAATTTTATTTGTCAGGTTGACTTTGCCACTGAGTCCCCAGATATTTGGACAAGCACTAGTCTGGAAGTGTTTGTGATTATTTTTGAGGATATTAACATGTGGATTAGCAGACTGAATAAAGCAGACTTCTCTCCAATGTCGATGGCTCTCCATCCAATCAGTTGAAGGCCTGAATAGAATAAATTGGCTGAGTCTCAGTAAGAAATAAGGAGTGGGGCACCTGGGTGGCTCAGTTGGTTGAGCGTCCTACTTTAGCTCAGGTCATCATCTCGTGGTTCATGAGTTTGAGCCCTACACTGGGCTTGCTGCGGTCAGCCTGTCAACTTGGAGCCTGCTTTGAGTCCTCTGTCCCCCCTCTCTCTTCCCTTCCCCTGCTTGCATGCTCTCTCTCTCTCACAAAAAATAAATAAAAGCATTAAAAAAAAAAAGAAGGAGTAAAGAACAAATTCTTCCTGCATCACTGCCTTGAGCTGGAACCTTGGTCTTTCCCTGCATTTGGACTCAAACTAAAATATTGGCTCTTTTTGGGTCTTGAGACCGCTGGCTTATAGTCTGGAATTTAACCATTGGCTCTCTTGGTTCTCAGGCCTTGGACTGAATGTACACATTGCTCTCTCTTGGGTCTTTAGGTTTCCAGCTTGCTGACTGCAGATCTTGGGACTTCTCAGCTTTCAAAATGCATGAGCCAATTCCATATAATAAATCTTTACACATAGATATATATAGTTTCTCTGGAGAACCCTGAGTAATATAGTTGTATTTTCCAGAAAGTTGAAGGCAACTGGCTTATTTATTTCCCCATACACTGAGGCATATTGGTCCATTTTTCTTCAAATCTAAGGTCTCTTATCAAAGAAATCAAGAGTTTCATTTTCAAGGACACGTTATTAGTTATGCTTGTCTGTGGAAAAGTGATAAGGCTAAAGAAAAGTGAATTCCATCATTGATTAAAATTGTTGTGATAGCTACATAATTCCTTCGTATCTATGGAATAGATAGCCCTGCATCACTTTTTCTTTGCATCTCCTCGCTAGCTCTGAACTCAGAGCTAGAAAAATGAGTAGGCAGAATAATCTGGAAGCTAGGCGGTCATTTCTTACACAAACATTTTCCTCATCTTTCTTAAACTGCTTTCCTAAATCTGATATATAACACAACCACAGCTAAAGGGGGAAAAATTTTCTCCCTCCCCAATCTTAACATACGGTTAAGAAGTTTGAAGTCTGTCTATGACACATCACGTAGACCTATACGGCTACTAAAATTATTACAGTTATTTACCGTGCTGATTAGTCTTTGCTGGTAACCCTTAATGGCAGGCTCCATGTATCACTCACAACTATTAGCTAGTGTTACATGTAATAGAACAGAATGACTATTTATTAAATGCCCAGCTTAGTGGTGGTTGGTTGAATATACGGTTCTGTGTATTTAGTAGAGTCTTATGCGAAATTTGTGGTCTTACCATATATATTACAGTGGGTAGTTGACGTTTGACCTTCCCACTTTAGACATGGAGCATGAATTCTTCAGACATGGAGCATGAATTCTTCATGCTTATCATCATTAAGCACAACAATCAACCTCGTATTGCCTTTTCTCTATTAAATTGAATGAATGTTCATGTCTTCAAAACTTGATCAGTAATTTCCCTATAACTATAACTATCTTTTTTATTATGTTAGCCATTATATCTACATACAATTTCTTAGAATTGATGCTCTATGTATATTTGCCCTTACTTACTTTGAATTCTCAAAAAGTCTTTATATGAAATAATCATCAATTTATATACCCTTAATAATATTTTTTGAAATCAGTGGTAAAAACATAGTTTTTCTAAGAAAATGAAAGATGGATGCATAATATGAAAGGAAATGCCAAATGTGAGAACCATATATGATGCATATTAGCTCATATTTATAAAAAGGAGGCAGTACTAATAATTCTGTGGGCTAGAATTCTACCTCAACTTTTAATAAAAAAGAAATACTAAGTATTTCAAGTAAGATGCCTATTCTTGACCACATTTTTGATCAAACTGTTTCACAATTTGATATTTGAACACCTTTGATAACAAATGATTGAACAAATGATTATAGTTGTCAACAGATATATAATTAATACCTTGTCATTAGACTTTTTTTTCAGTGAGTCTGGACTTAGTCTTTACCTGTAACATATATCTTTGAAGTTAAAGACTGACTTTTCTTATAGTTTATAAAGTCAGTCTCATTTCTTTTTAGTACACTGATCAAATCAATGATGTGTTTATTATCTGTTTTAGAACTAGTTTCTGTAACTCAAACTATAAATGGTGTAAATGGGCTTTCTATTACAGTTAAAAATCAACTATAGTTAAAGCTAGCATTTTGTAAATTAATCTCTCAGAGGATTCTTCAGTGCCTCCTTAAAGGGAACTGATGATTTGGGCAGCTTCTCAATTCTCTTCCATCTGTAACTTCTCCTGGTTAACTAGTCCATGAAGCAGAAGGGAAGGACTTCTCCAGAACAGTGCAAACCATCAGCCAATGGATGCACTGTTTTTATGTTTTGTTTTGCTTTGTTTTTCCCGGTGCATTTTCTAGTGCATTTTAGACTTCCATGCACATGGAAGTAAGTATTTAAAAAAATACAGTGACACAGGAAAATAAAGAGAATTAATATAAAAATAACTTCTGAATTCATGAGATATATTGTGTAGAAGATAAATAATCAAATGTTAACAGCATAATCCTTTCAGGTTTGAGTTCCTTGAACACATGATGCAGGAGGTAGACTATGATGATTATTTAGTACATTTGCTCTGAAAATGGAGTCGCTCATAATTTTCACAGCTTTAGTTTTCTGGCTTCGTAAAAAAGTGACATGATCTTCTAAGTGTATTTCACATATTCCTCATTTTTATACGTACCACAGGTGAGCAAGATTGAGAACCTAAGAGCTTTATCATTTATAAAAGTACGAGGTGGGATGTAGGAAGATAAAGTCTCCCAAATAATTACGATTTCAACACAACAGAAGGGTTCAATGGTACCATCTGCCTCTTCCCAACAATCTTTTTCAGTTTCTGTTGCGCCATCGTCCTAGATTTACTCATTTTAAAACTTAGGATAACAAAACAGGAGCACTTCTTGGAGTGATAATATTTTAGGCTTCACTGTGGTTTGTAACATCAACTCTCTGACTGCCAGGATCAGGCTGTGTTGGGAAGCACAGAGAAGACAGAGACATACTATCCTTCTGGGAGAGGGCATGCCAACCACAGAAACAGACGGGGAAGAGCGGATTCTGGGCAGAGGACTCTTCCACAGGCTTCATGCATTTACCAGGACTGATTCCACTCACTCTGGCCACAGGGGACTCAGGCACATCCTATACTCTGATCTGCATTTTATTTATTATTTATTTTTTAATACAAGTTCTCCTAAACATGTTAGTTGTCATGTCATGTTTTCTCTTGTACTATTTCCTCTGCCCTCACACTGACTGATGTCCTTTAATCTCATTTTGGGGATCTTTCTCATGAATGTTCTCAGAGAGGAGAAAATGAACTTACCTGGTGTTTCTGTTGTTTTGATTGAACTCTGATTCTCAGCTTTAGAGAAAAGAAAAGAAAAGAAAAGAAAAGAAAAGAAAAGAAAAGAAAATCACTACAAGGAAATGTTGACTGTCCCAATTGTTACAGGTCGTAAATGGACATAGATCCTACTTCATTTCTGATGCATTTTTCTTTGAATCATAAAATCACAAGGTGCTCCTGGTTAGAAAGACTTTAGAGCTAAGGTCAGCCATTTTTTTTTTCTTAAAAGGCCAAATAGTAAATATTTTAGGCTTTGTGGGTCATAAGTCTCTGTAGCAACTATTCAACTTGCCGTTGTAGTGTGAATGCAGTCATGCATAACACCTAAAGAGACTGTGTGGAACACATATGGCTGTGTTCCAATGAAACTTTACTTACAAAAACAGGTGGGGTGCTAGACCCTGTCTGTGGGCCACAGTTTGCTGAATCCTGTTTTAGAGCGTCTGGTACAACTCCATATCCTCAATAAGCCAAGAAAATGCAGACAACTACAAATCCTTTGGGCGGGGCTTAATGAGTGACATGGCCATGTGTCATATTCCCACTAAGAGATGATGCATTTCCTGACCTGAGAGAGACTTAGGAAGGTTCGGACAGATACCTCTCAAACTCAGGGAATTCCTTTAACATAAATATAGTTCAGATGAGCTTTCTACAATAAAATTACTTGAAAAAATTACAATCAAAGATCACTTCAACAACTTTGAGTGTATGTACCATGAACAAAATCTGTCATGTGAAAAATAGAGAAAAACAGAGAAAATGATTTTAAAATAACCAGAAGCCCAATACCGATAGTTTAAAATATCCATTTGACCCCTTTGTGTGTTCACTTGACTGCCTATCAGCATCTTGAATTTAACATGCTTAAAATAGAACTCTTGACAGGTATCCTTATATCTTCCTCTTCCCCCACTTTCTTGGTTCAGTGCATGGTAACATTGTCCCCCAGTTGCACAAGCCAAAAAGTAGTAGCCTTCCGTGATTCTCCTCTTTTTCTCATCCCTATGGGCTTTGGCTTGAAAACACATTCCAAATATATTCATTACTTAATTGGCTACTGTTCATCTAGCACCGATCTCTCTCCCTAGTTCCTGCAATAGCCACCTAGAAAAATCTATTTAAATTTAAGCTTCACTACTCTAATGGCTCCCTATTCCTTTCACTATGGATGGTAAGTCTTTACAGGACATGACCCCCTGTTTCACCCTGATTGGTAGATAACATCATGGAGCTCTTCCTACCTTGGGCTTCTCTGCTCACTCTTCCCTGTGCCTTGGTGTTCTCTCAGGCTACGCTCTGGCTTCCTTCTATCTGTCGTGACTCTGCTCAGATGTCACCACTTAGAGAAGTCTTCTCCAACCACCTCACCTAAAGCGGACTCCTTATTTCTCTTCAAACTCTGCCACTCGGCTTCGTTTGCTCAACAGTCCTTTTATTACCACAGTGACATTTTTATTTTTTATTTTTTTATTTTATTTTTTTTTTAAATTTTTTTTAACGTTTATTTATTTTTGAGACACAGAGAGACAGAGCATGAACGGGGGAGGGTCAGAGAGAGGGAGACACAGAATCGGAAGCAGGCTCCAGGCTCCGAGCTGTCAGCACAGAGCACGACGCGGGGCTCGAACTCACGGACTGTGAGATCGTGACCTGAGCCGAAGTCGGCTGCTTAACCGACTGAGCCACCCAGGCGCCCCACCACAGTGACATTTTTAAAATGTACTTGCTGTCAGTTGAATATGACTCCAGGAGGACAGAGATGGCATGTTTTATTCAGAGCCACAATTTCAGTACCTACCACCAGGTCTCTAGTAAAAATGTGGAATGAGTGAGTGAGAATAGGAAATAACAATAGTAATAAATAAGACAAATTCTACTTACCTGAATTCAATTTTTCAGGGAAAAGAATGTGTTATTTAAAATTGCCAGTTGGACAGTACTCTCAACAATAGCCAAATTATGGAAAGAGCCTAAATGTCCATCAACTGATGAATGGATCAAGAAATTGTGGTTTATATACACAATGGAGTACTACGTGGCAATGAGAAAGAATGAAATACGGCCCTTTGTAGCAACGTGGATGGAACTGGAGAGTGTGATGCTAAGTGAAATAAGCCATACAGATACCATATGGTTTCACTCTTAGGTGGATCCTGAGAAACTTAACAGAAACCCATGGGGGAGGGGAAGGAGAAAAAAAAAAAAGAGGTTAGAGTGGGAGAGAGCCAAAGCATAAGAGACTCTTAAAAACTGAGAACAAACTGAGGGCTGATGGGGGGTGGGAGGGAGGGGGTAATGGGTATTGAGGAGGGCACCTTTTGGGATGAGCACTGGGTGTTGTATGGAAACCAATTTGACAATAAACTTCATATATTGAAAAATAAAATAAAATAAAATTGCTAGTTGGATAACTATAGCTGCCATTAAGCATACTCTTATGATTAGTTCCACATATTATTTGCTGATGTCTGCAAGGGACAGACAATTACCATTCTGCAGATCTACAAATATTAGCTGAGAAAAGCGAAACTCCTTTCTCAAGGTGGGGACAACGATTATAAATTAGGTGTGTTCATTCTAATGTCTATCCTCTTCTACTAAAGTAGACAGTTTTTCTATCCACTAACCCACCCTGAATGGAAAATTTATGTAATTGATTTTTGCTTTTGATAACTAGTTAAAATACTTTTGAACATGGCATAATGCTGTATTTGGAAGATGCAGTTAAAATATTTATCAGCTGCTAGAGGATTAGGATGCAAAGACAATTAAAACCCTTTGTTCCTATTGCTATGAATATCAGGTCATAACCTTTCTTGCTGATAGACTTCATTAAGAATGAAAAAAATTTAAACTTGTATCAGACAAAACCTGATTGTTCTGTATTTAGTTTTTTTATTAGCCTTCAGAAATGCATAATAACTTTAGAAGGACGTGTCATTTATAGAAAATGAACTATGTCTTAAGACTTAGCTGAATCAAAATAATAACGTATGTCAGTGCAAAACCCTTATATTGAGCGTACGAAGAGGTCCAGACTCTTTTTTTTTTTTTCAGACTTTTATATATGAATGCATATGCTGTTTTTTTGAGGAACAAATTCTGCAGATCTTAAATATTTAATCAAAACTAAAATAGATACCTTTTTTTGTATGAAATCAAAGAGAGATTATTTTGAAAGTAATGAAGTGTTTTCATATGGCACTTCAAATTTGGAGTCAGTTCTGTGGGCATAAAAGTTTAATAACGATGAATGTTATAGAACACGGATAAAGTGTGAATTCATGAAATGTGAAGACATTTACAATTATTCCTGAGTTTTAATTGTAAGTTTCATAATACATGTTTTTAGAAAAATCTAAACTCTGATCTATAGTGAAGTGAGTAAAGTCAGATAGCAAATGAGTGTAGTACATGCTATTAAGCTACTCTCAAATTTAACTATTTAGTAAAGACTAAAATCTTAGTCAAAGTGGTTGGCAACTTAAAATCTGTTGAGTTTTATTCTATGAGATGGAAGTATTATGAAATGCAAGAGAACTTCTAAATTTTCAAACTTAAATCCACATTAATCGAAAACTATACTCAGTTAGCTTTTAAAACAGAAAGCTTAAACAGCAAAACAACAAACAACTTTGCTAAATATCGTCTTATAAAGAATATTGTACTCCTAACTATATATGCATATATAACTGTATATAGTTATGCATAGAAAATGTCACTAACAGGAAAGGAGAAAAGATACATTCCCATATATATTCCATATATAATTCTTTACTGATATGCTTAAAAATAATTTACTATGCCCAATTCATGTTTTCCTTATCATTTTCTTATGCACAGCGTTGGCTGAGTCATTATATGTGACATTAGAGTTGACGCCAGATCAGCACAGGTTTGAAA
Organism: Panthera uncia; assembly: GCF_023721935.1. Classification (NCBI taxonomy): domain Eukaryota; kingdom Metazoa; phylum Chordata; class Mammalia; order Carnivora; family Felidae; genus Panthera; species Panthera uncia. The sequence goes on from NC_064811.1 coordinate 82,033,606, forward strand.
TGTGTGGGTCTACTTATACACGGATTTTTTTTTTTTTTTTTTTTGGTACAGTGTAGGACTATAAATGTATTTTCTTTTCCTAATGATTTTTTAAAATTTATTTATTTTTGATAGAGAGAGAGAGAGAGAGACAGAACTAGAACGGGGGAGGGGCAGAGAGCAAGAGGGAGACACAGACTCCAAAGCAGACTCCAGGCTCTGAGCTGTCAGCACAGCCCAACGCGGGGTTTGAACTCACGAACTGCGAAATCATGACCTGAGTCAAAGACGCTTAATGGATTGAGCCATCCAGGAGCCCTTCCTTATGACTTTCTTAATAACATCTTCTCTTCTTTAGGTTACTTTATTATAAGAATACAGTATATGACACATATTACATACATGTGTTAATTGACTACTTATGTTATTTGTAAGGTCAACGGTAGGCTATTAGTAATTAAGTTTTTGGGGAGTCAAAGTTATACGTGGGTTTTCTACTGCCCAGAAGGTCACCCCTCCCAACCCCCATGTTGGTCAAGTGTTAACTTGTATTTCTGGTTTGGCTAAACCATGACTTGTGTATGACTCAGACTTTGTTGTCCTAAGAATTCCTCTTGAAATAATACAAACTAATTAAATATCATGTAAGAGATGTTATGATTAAGTTCCCAGATAAGTGGCATAGGTAAATGGTGCAGTTCCCTAAGGAAATAATGAGCCTGGGTGATCTGATAAATTAATAGTTTCCAAAGGATGAGATACATAGCGTTGTATGAGACTCCATAAGGCAGTACTGGAAAGTGACATTAAATAAGATTGAAACATTCAATGAAAATGTTATTAGCTTTTCATCTTTCTTTCAGTTTATTTGGTTATTTCAATGAGGAACTTTCAAAATTACAATTTAATGCAAATGTGTGATTAATACCTAACATGTGCTTATCTTGATTTATTTTTTTAAACAAGAATGACCAAGCCTTAAACAAAGAGCCTTTGGCAAGCAACAAAACCTAGCTACAACTTAATTATATTTTGTTTTTTTTAAATTTGTTTTAATATTTATTTATTTTTGAGAGAGAGAGAGAGAGACAGAGTGCCAGAGGGGAGGGGCAGAGCAAGAGAGGGACACAGAATCCGAAGCAGGCTCCAGGCTCTGAGCTGTCAGCACAGAGCCTGACGTGGGACATGAACTCATGAACCGTGAGATCATTACCTGAGCCAAAGTCAGATGCTTAACCCAGTGAACCACCCAGGTGCCCCTTTACATTGTTTTTATAGTGATTTTATAGCTACTGTTGATGCCTCATGAAACACATTTTTCATTTACAGTGGTTTTCTTCTCAAGCAAATTTAAGAACAAAAAGTGCATCAGTTTAAAGGAAGCTAATACATAATAGTGCAAATGGTTTACATATCTCGTGACACTCATTAAATTGTGGGAAATACTGAGCTAAAATCTTGTAGAGGCCCTTGATGGATGTGTAGAATCGGGATAAGCAATTGGAGGAAAGAAGAGGGGAAGAAGAAATAGGAACACGCAAATGAGGAGCTCAGGATGAAAAAGCCGGTCAAGAATAAATCTGGCCTGATGGGTGACGGCCGGAGAACCACCTTTCTTAGAATCACAGGCTTATATTCTGGGCCAGCCAATCAGCCAATTTGTGCTGTAATTGGTGAACACTTACTTGTCAAGCATATGATTCACACAATTAAAAGCAAATTGTGGGGTGCCTGGGTGGCTCAGTCGGTGAAGCGTCCAACTCTTGATTTCAGCTCAGGTCATGATCTCACAGTTCATGAGATTGAGCCCCGTGTCAGGCTCTGCACCCACAGCACAGAGCCTGCTTGGGATTCTCTCTCTCCCTCTCTCCATGCCCCTCCCCCACTAGCATGTGGTCTCTCTCTCAAAATAAATAAATAAACTTACTTGTTTTCTACTACCTTTATATACTTCATATAAAATAGTCATGATGAGAACAAATAGGGTATAGTGAAGAGTTTGAGTTTTGAGGCAAGAAAAACAGTGTTTGAATTTAATTCTTTTAATTTAACCATGGCCAAGTCATTTAGTCTTTCTGAACCTATTTCCTTATTTGAAACTGGTGTGATAAATACCAACTTTGCCTGGCTTTTATAAGGATTATTATTAATAAAATAATAGCTAACATTTATTATGTTTACTTGCCAGGAATTGTTTTAAGCTTTGTGTATTTTATCTCTTTTAATCTTCACAAGAATCCTACAAGGTTATGATCTTCTAGCTCTTTTTCAGATGAGGAAACTGAGGCACAGAGAAGTTAAGTGGCTTATCAAAGGCCATAGTACAAATAAATGATTGTGCTATTATTTGAGCCTGAGCAATCTCACTTCAGAATCATGCTTCATAACCAATAAGCTAACTTCCTCTTGGCATGATTAAAGAGCTTAATTTGGGGCGCCTGGGTGGCGCAGTCGGTTAAGCGTCCGACTTCAGCCAGGTCACGATCTCGCGGTCCGTGAGTTCGAGCTCCGCGTCAGGCTCTGGGCTGACGGCTCGGAGCCTGGAGCCTGTTTCCGATTCTGTGTCTCCCTCTCTCTCTGCCCCTCCCCTGTTCATGCTCTGTCTGTCTCTCTCTGTCCCAAAAATAAATAAAAAACGTTGAAAAATAAATAAATAAAGAGCTTAATTTTTATTTTAAGACGGGTGTGTTGCCTGGAAAAGCAGGGCTTAAGCGTAGGTCGTTCTCATGTTTAGCTACCAGTATATCTAAAATGTCTATTTGGTTATTGTACAATTATCTCTGTTTTTTGTGCAGACATAAACTCCATATTAAGCTGGAATAAATTATAGAAGAAAGATACATATTTGATAAACTAGTCACTATTTGTAAATGTTATTACTCTTACTTAATAACCTATTGATGACTTATAAATGTTATTCATTTCTACTTGACAGAAGCCAGATTTTAAGTCTGTAATATTGTTTATGCTGTGGTAGCAGAAAATCTGGCTTGGCAAAACCCTTGTAGGTATTTGGACCAAGTCCTTGCCTTCGTTGAGTTAAGTATTGGCATATTGTCCATCTCGATCTGCTTTCTACGTATAATCTTATCCACATTCTTTCCTCAGCCAAGTGAGAATTCACCAGCAAGAGAAAGAGTAATAGTTTTCCCTTCCTTGCCAATCTCTTGCAGTGTGTACCGTGCTTGCTTTTAAATCTGGTTACAGATACCTACGTGATTAAATGACCAGCAAGAAAAGCACCTATTTTGCTTTCTCCTCTCCATCTTCCTCTTCCTTTACTCTTCTCTCCTCAGAAACCAACTGAATGTGCACCCAGTACCTGGGAATAGGACCTTATTGGAACAGGTCTTTGCAGTTGTAATTAAGTTAAGGAACTTCATAACTACAGGCGTCTGTATAAGAGAATGCACAGGGGTGCCTGGGTGGCTCAGACGACTAAGTGTCCGACTTCGGCTCAGGTCACAATCTCGCGGTTCATGAGTTCGAGTCCACGTCAGGCTCTGTGCTGAGAGCTCAGAGCCTGGACCCTGCTTCAGATTCTGTGTCTCCTTCTCTCTCTGTTCCTTTTCCTGCTTACACTCTGTCTTGCTCTCTCTCCCAAAAATAAATAATAAAAACATTAAACACTCAGAAAATAAAAAAAGAAGAAAATGCACAGACAGAAAGAGGAGACACAGAGGGAGGAGAAGGCATGTGAATACACAGAGAAAAAGACCATGTGAAGACAGAGGCAGAGATTAAAGGGGTGCATCTACAAGCCAAGGAATGCAAAGGCCTTCTGACGGCCATCCCTAGAAGCTAAGAGGCATGCCAGGCACAGAAGCCTTTTAATAGACTTGTAGTGAATAAACTAACTTATTAATTAATTCAACAGGCTCTCATTTATTTAACTGTAAATTCAGAACACTAAGTTAGTGATACTATCTATCTTAAAAATTCTGGAATTCCAGGAACATGTCTTCCCCAGGTTGAATAAAAGAGTAAAATAAGAGAAATACACTGAACTTTAAGAGAATGGGAAATGATTAGAGATAAATGGTTTGAGGACTTGCTTCTTTTTGATCTACATCCTTTCTAGGGAGTAAAGCAATAAATTTCACTAACTTTTCTTTACTTGAAATCAAATCTACACTTCAGATGATGTACCCACAGTGCTTTTACCTGATAGTTACTATCCAAGGATCCATTACCCTATGTTTAAGAGGAAGATAAAGCTTCAGCTGTTCAACCTTCTCTTACCAGTAGATTGTTTGGTTCTCCTCCTGTCTCTGGCTCTTGGGTTTGCTAATTTTGAATATTTATGTGCGTGATGGGTAGAGATGGAAAGGGAACATTGCTCTGCTAACTGGGAATCTGGGCTAGCTCCTGGTTTCATCAGGCACAAATGGAAATGCGTGCAAACTCATTATAGCAAATGGATTCCATACTAAGCAGGAAGCACCTTGAGAAACAAGAGAGGTCTGAGGAGAAATGACTACCCCAAAAATGAGTTTTGTAAAAAAATCTCTAAAGGATTTAGTATGGAACTGGTTAATCAAATGGCAAATGCAAAGAATAGCAGTAAATACCTTTATTTAATTATCTTGCTTTCCAGGGTGCCTTATTTTTCAAGAAATAGCTTTGTGGGTGTATTTTTTTTTAAACTACTTGGAAGAAAGCCACTTCAAACTGTGTTTAGAAGCTAAATAAATACAATAGTCCCCAGAACAGAGATGCATAGGGCATTTTACTGCATAAATCAAAGTAAAATTAGGAGTCTTAATGGACTCATGGGGCTGACCACACACTTCTGTATAAGTGCTAATTTTAATAAACCATGGTCCCTGAATGACATTTTCCTAATCAGCGACTGAATGAGTATTAGTGCAGAATACAGATTATTTGAGCTTAGTCTTCAACTGCTATACATTTTGCAGATGCATATTTACTTTTATTCTTGTTTATATTCAGGACAATCATATTATGAAATGGATGGGGTTTTGGTCTGCTAAAGGTATCTTACAGACATATATTGCCTGCAAAATAGATTCTACTTAACAGAAGCCAAAACACTACCACAAGGAAATGTTCTACATATGAAGGAGCAATGGCCCCTCTCTTCAAATTCCTCTATGTGGAAATTGTCTCATTAAATAAAACCATTAGTTCACAGTTATGGTATGAAATTAGGCTCCTTCTATATAACCTCCTTTATGTTATGTTAAAGAGAATTCAATATAATGGGAAAATGAATGTTCCCGATGTGTTTCTATTTTTTTTTAATGTTTATTTTTGAGAGAGACAGAGTGTGAGCAGGGGAGGGGCAGAGAGAGAGAGAGGGAGACACAAAATCCGAAGTAGGCTCCAGGCTCTGAGCTGTCAGCACAGAGCCCAACGCGGGGCTTGAACCCACGAACGGTGAGATCATGACCTGAGCCGAAGTCGGATGCTTAACCAACAGAGCCACCCAGGTGCCCCTGTTCCTGATGTACTGGGCCTTGCACATCCCACTTGCCATCTCCTTCTGCCATAGAGATCTCCCAAGAAGAGACTTGGAGACTGTAAGTCATCTATAGCTGTTTCTTATTAAGGACTATGGATATGCCAAGAATGCCTTTATTGTTTATAATGGATGGTGTGTGATAAGGCTGTTATGCCAGATTACTAGCTTTTCCAGTCAGGATATTTTGAATAAAGATACAAATTACTTCACACCATGGAGGCCAGGATTTGGGAAGTGCTTATAGTGACGATATATGTGGTTGGAGCTAGAAAGTTGTCTAAGCTCAAGGGAGCTCTAGGTCTTGCCGCTCTCTCTGTCTCTCACAAACAACTTAATCTTGCTCATGGGGTCTGTTCATCTCCCACATCCCTTCTCTCCATTCTTCCCTATCAATTTTTATTATTCATACCATCTGTTTGCTTATGCCATAGGTATGCACAGGAGTCGTCATGGTTGTCTCAGACTCACTCTGTTGAAACCTTTCTGCTTCAGTTTTCACAGCTAATAACTTTTTCATTTGTTTGAGTTTTCTAGTTAAGGTTACACAGAAAGTAAATTTGATTAGACTAGCTCAACATTTTCTTTCCTTTTGTTTTTATTTTATTTTATTATTTTATTTTATTTTTTAATGTTTATTTTGAGAGAGAGAGAGAGAGAGAGAAAGCAGGAGAGGGGCAGAGAGAGAGGGAGAGAGAGAGAATCCCAAGCAGACTTCTCACTGTCTAAGCAGAGCCTGACGTAAAGCTTGAACTCATGAACCATGAGATCATGACCTGAGTGGATATCAAGAGTCAGGCACTTAACCAACTGAGCTACTCAGGTGCCCCTCCTTTTATTTTTAGGTAAAGTTTTATAAAGAAATTCACAACCAAATTCACTCATTTTAAGTGTACAAGTCAATAATTTTCAGTAAATTTATAGAGTTGTACAACCAAAACTGTAATCCAGATTTAGAATATTTTCAACATAAAAAACTCCCTTGGGACTTTCTGCAGTCAATCCCCAGTTCCACCTCCAGCTTTAGGCAACTACTTATGTGGTTTCTGACCCTATAAGAATGTCTATTCTGGATGTTTCATATAAATAGAATTATAAAATATGTGGTGTTTTTTAAAAGGCTTTTTTCACTGAGCATAATGGTTTTGAGGTTCATGGTATTACCACATGCATCAGTAATTTGTTCCTTTAAATTGCTGAATGGTAGTCCATTGTATGGATATCCTGTTTTAGAATATTCCAAACCCATTTCAAGTGGAAAAACCAATGGAATATTCCATCACACCAGTTAGTGGACATTTGGATTGTTTCCAGTGTGACTATTATGAATATTGTTACTATTAATAATGTCTCAAAAACACCTGTCTTGATTACTATAGCTTTAGAGTAAGTTTCGAAGTTAGCTTATGTAAGTCCTCCAACTTTGCTCTTCCTTGACCAAATAGTTTTAGCTATTCTAGGTATTTTTCATTTCCAAATATTATTTAGGATCATCTTATCAATTTCTAATGATTTGCTGTGATTCTGTGATTCTGATAGGAATTGAATTGAATAAATTAGTCAAATGTTTATCAATGGGGGGGAATGCCAACTTAAAATATTCAGTCTTTCCATCCATGAATATGTAATATCTTTCCATTTACTTAGATATTTAATATCTCGCAGAACAATAGTTCATTGTGCAAATCTTACACTTCTACTATTAAATATATTCCTAAATATTTTATTCTTTCTGGTGCTTTTGTTAATGTCACTATTCCCTTAATTTTATTTTTGAATTGTCATTGTTAACATGCAGAAATATGGTTTATTTTTGTATCTCTTATATCTTGTGATAGGAAATACTCTATTAGCTTTAGTAGTTTCTGAGTTTTTTGGTTTTCTACATAAATTATGATATAGTATGCTAAGAAAATCTGTTTTATTTCTTCCTTTCAAATCTGTATGAATGGATCTATCTATCTGTCTGTCTATCTATTCTACCTACCTACCTACCTACCTGTCATCACCTTATTGTCCTATCTAGGACCCTTGGTTATAATTTTGAAAAGAATGGACATCTTCGCTGTGTTCAAGATCTTAAGAGGAAACCATGAAATATTTCACTATTAAGAATGATGTTTTCATAGATACCCTTTTCAGTTGGGGGAAATTACACTTTATTTCTAGTTTATTGAAATTTCTAATTAAAAGTGGGTACTAAATTTTGTCAAATGCTTTTTCTGCATCTACTGACTCCACCAATATAGTGCGTTGCTCTACTTGATTTTCATGTATTAAGCCAGTCATACATTCCTGGAAGAAAATCACTTATTTATGTTTTCTATCCCTTTCTGTATGTTGCCAAAGTTGGTTTGTTAATATTTTATTAAGGATAGTTGCATCAATGTTCATGAAGGATATTGGTTTTCTTTACTTGATTTTGTTTTCTTTTCATTCTTTTCTAGCTTTGGTATGAGGATAAAGCTGGCCTCAAACAATTACTTCTGTAGTGTTCCTTCCTCCTCTTCCTGAAAGGATTTGAGAAGAACGGTATCATTTCTTTTGAATATAGAATTCAGAGTTGAAGCCATCCTGCTTGAAGTTTTCTTCATGGGACCATTTAAAATTTCTAATGCAGTATCTTTAATTGTTTCTATATCTTTTCAGACTACCTATCTTATTGAGTCAATTTTAGCAATTTGTTTCTTTCTAAGAATTTTCCCATTTCATCAAAGTTTTCTAATTTGTTGCCAAGGTCACTTTTTGTGTTTTGTGTCAGGGGTTATCATAGATTACTGTTTGGCCTTAAAGTGATCTTTCCTGGCACCCACCCATTTGTGGCTATGGAGGGATAAAGTATCACGGTACAAAGCCAAGTTGCCAAATGGTTGTCCAATTTGGTAGAGACCAGATAAGACAGGTGGGGGCATGGTTCTTCGTTAGCTGTGGGCTGGAAAATGTTCTGAATTTAATGCTATCCAACATACAAATTTAACATTTCAGCATGAATTTTTACACTTACTCTTGTGTTGGGAACTCTGTGATGTTGAAGCAGAGTTGGAAAGTGGAGGATTTGTCACTGTTGCATTTGCAGTGGTGAACTCATTCTTCATGACACCCTTGGTTGGGTTTCCTAATGATGTAAAAGGATAAGCAGCCATCAGGGGTATAACCAATAAAGAATCTCATTAGCATTAATATTAAAATCAGTTACAACTTGAACTTTAGTTACCGAAAGTCTTCTGATCAAGATTTAGAAATTCAACATTTTGGTGAGTACCTTTTGGTGATCAGTTAATTACATCAAGAAAATGGAGGAATATTAGACTCTTCCCTATGTCTGCTATAGGTTATCTCATTTGAACAGAACAGTAATCCTATTAATTAAGTAATAATTATCATCATTCTTTAACATATGAGATTCAGAAAAGTTAACTTCCCCATTTTCATGTAACTTGTAACAGAAGAGAGGCAGGATCTGAATCTAAGCCTTTCTGATGCAAAAGTTAATCACTCAGCTACCCTAGAAAGGGGGTGGTAAGAAAGGGGTAGTAGTTGAAGATGGTAGTTCCCATGCTGTCTGGGAAAGAATTTTTAGGTGGGTGAAATAGACAGCAGGAAAGGGATAACAGGAAGTACATAGAATAAACTTTACATTTTTTTTGGCAGAAGGGGAAGTAGAATTAACAACAAAGGAAAGGTAACCTGAACTTACAAAAATAACACTGGAATATGACTACTTGAAAAAATTTATATTTACACAAATATTATAAAAACAAAATGGTGAATGTCCCTCAGTCTTTTCAAAGTCTAATGTGGAGAACATTGGGTTAGTGAAGAAACGACAGACATGATGATTAGTGTGTACTTAAAGTTAACTAGATATGATGGTAGCTGGAGGTGGGAGGAAATCAGTTTAATAGATTTCTTTCACAAGGTAGGTTGAATTGCTGTTTTCAATTGCCAATCAGCTTCCATTCTATGGCAGCAAGCATCTATAGTGTAATGCAAATTTTTAATGCAGTTGAGAGATTCATGCTGGAGAAATCGATAGTTTGCAAGAAGCCCTCATAGACATTGGGCAAATATGTTTTCACACAAAAAGGCTTCAGGAATTGGTATGCCAGCAAAATATAAATATAAATTCAAATATAAGCCATAGCATTAACACTGCATATGGTAAAGAAAGATTTGAAATGGGCAAAACTTCAGAGGAATCTTAAAGTATTAAACTGACAGATAAATATTTGAGAAAGTAAAGAGATAGCTTGTAGCAGAAATTGATGTTTGTGATAGCATGGAAGTACAAAAGATCACCCTGAATACAGGAACTCCACACTCGAGAATGAAGAAGGAATATGTGGGGTAAAGATTTTGCTCCTCACTGGAACTCCAAGAACATATTCTTAAAAAGCATTGGAACAGGATTTCCTCTTTAGAAATATTTGGTGAAGAATTCTTCTTCTGAGTTAAAAATAGAAAACCATGAAACAGCTATCCTGATGGCCTAAAGAATTCCCTAGCATAAGACAGACTCAAAAGTCTTGGACATGGTAAAGAGAATATATATTTAAGAAAGATATGGGAGGCTGGCCGATTAGCAAAATACAAAGAAAAGAGGAGAATAATGGAATATCTGGGGATACAATGCCAAAGAGATTGCTTTGAGAATTGCCTATTATTGATGTGGAATATACATCACAAATGAGGGTAGAATGAGAGCCTATACTTAACACAGGACAGGTTGTCAATTACACAGTGTCATGTAGGCCATGGAAGGAATCTTGAATGCTTTAAAGGTAACCAAAATATTTTTAAACATACATGGTGGACCTAAAACCAATAGAAGGAAAGATGCAGAGACAAATGCTGCCACAGCCATAAATTTTGAAATTTTCCTAGTATACTGAGATGTTTCGAATTCTAGTCAAGAGAGAAGAAAATAGGTGACCTACATTTATTAAGATATGAGACTCTTAAAAACTGAGAACAAACTGAGGGTTGATGGGGGGTGGGAGGGAGGGAAGGGTGGGTGATGGGTATTGAGGAGAGCACCTGTTGGGATGAGCACTGGGTGTTGTATGGAACCCAATTTGACAATAAACTTCATATACTGAAAAAAATAAATTAAAAAAATAAATCTTTAACAAAAATAAAAAAATAAAAAATAAATAAAAAATAAAAAAAAAGATATGAGAATCACAGTCGTGTATTAACATCTTGTTCGGAAAATTTTCCCAATTGTACTTGGAGTTCTCACATAGTAGATTCTGGACTCCTGCCAGAAAGTGATTGCCATCTCAGAAAAATGAAACTAATCTTAAGGCTGTTCTTTTAACCCATATGGCTTGCTGTCGTCTAGTTTTTCTGTCTGGTCATTTCCCCCAGATAACACTATGTATCTTCTTTGATCTACAGGTGCAAATTGTACTGTAAACCTAGGTGATATTATATGTATTCGGTTTGACAAACCTTATTTAGCTTGAGTAATATTAATTTTTTTATTTTATTTTTTATTTTTTAAATTACATCCAAATTAGTTAGCATATAGTGCAACAATGATTTCAGGAGTAGATTCCTTAGTGCCCCTTACCCATTTACCCCATCCCCCCTCCCACAACCCCTCCAGTAACCCTCAGTTTGTTCTCCATATTTATGAGTCTCTTCTGTTTTGTCCTCCTCCCTATTTTTATATTATTTTTGTTTCCCTTCCCTTATGTTCATCTGTTTTGTCTCTTAAAGTCCTCATATGAGTTAAGTCATATGATTTTTGTCTTTCTCTGAATGACTAATTTCACTTAGCATAATACCCTCCAGTTCCAGCCACATAGTTGCAAATGGCAAGATTTCATTCTTTTTGATTGCCGAGTAATACTCCATTGTATGTGTGTGTGTATATATATATATATATATATACACATTGTATATACTCCATTGTATATACTCCATTGTGTGTGTGTATATATATATATATGTATATATATATATACATACCACATCTTCTTTATCTATTCATCCATCGATGGACATTTGGGCTCTTTCCATACTTTGGTTATTGTTGATAGTGCTGCTATAAACTTGGGGGTGCATGTGTCCCTTTGAAACAGCACACCTGTGTCCCGTGGATAAATGCCTAGTAGTGCAATTGCTGGGTCATAGGGTAGTTCTATTTTTAGTTTTCTGAGGAACCTCCATACTGTTTTCCAGAGTGGCTGCACCAGTTTGCATTCCCATTGAGTAATACTAATTTAAATCGTGGTATCAAAATAGTATTGACTTTACTCTTAGGACTTGTTTTGAAATTCATGCCCTTTTAAGTCTTAAAACTTTGGTATAGGTAGGATGAATGAAAGACAAACTATAAGAATTTTACAACTGTATTTGACTTGGAATAAGAAGAGTCTGACACACTAGAAGCTTGAGAAAGTTGCATCGATGCTAGAAGCTTGAAAAAGTTGCATCAATACCATAGTGTAAGAGTAGGGAAGACACCTTCACTGCAACCATAACATTAAGTGAAAACCATTGGCTAGAAATGAGCAGAATGAATGTGAAGGATTGGGGCTATTTTATAATTACCTTGAAATATTAATGTGAAATTTGTTTTGTATATTTTGTGAGGTTAACTTTTGGGAAGAAGTCAACAAATACGAGTATTAATTATATTAGGAATTTAAGGTGTGTTTACAACAGACCGACTTGAAAGAGAGAGTTTATGGAGTTAAATTGTGCAAGGCATGGGATTAAGCAGCATTATTCCTTTGGAATTATATAATTTGAATTACAGTATTGTTTTTTCTAATGCACATAGCAAAAGCTTCTTGTGTGGTCGCTTTGTCTTCAGAAATAGAATATAAGATAAGGGGCTTTTTGACAAAGTTAGCATTTATTAAAATATATGCTAAATATATTAGTACCGTGGTATGTTAATTTGGTTTTATGTTTAAGAAAAAACATTTGTAGTTAAATTAACTGGAGCTGCCTAGATTGTAAAAAAGCCAAATGGATGTCTTTTTGATAGGATTACTAAGATTAAATAAATGTTACTGTGCATTGCAAAACCCTAGGAGGGTAGTCTTTTCTAAAGCAATTGCCCAAGGATCTCCATTTCCAGGGATGTGCTATGGACTAGCACTCCAAAGAAATTCTGTAACCATGGCAACATGGGTAGTCGTGGATAAACTTAATCAAAGTAATGTCTTGATTCATTTCTGTGACTTCTAGCGGTCATATGAAAGAGCCACTCATGTAAAGACTGTGAGAGGCCTAAATATTTATACCAATGGTCCTATGGAGATGCATCAAAGCATGTCAAAGACTGAAGAAAATGTTTCTTAAGAGCTTGCTCAGATTTTCTGATACTTTCTTTGGAATGAAAAGTAATGCCTCAGAATGTAAATAAATTTAGATGCCATGAGAAAAAAAAATGTGAAGGGGTGTAGGCCAAACACCTGAGCAATTCAACTAGAACTCAGGACTGTATCTCCTTCAGTGCTTCAGGATGGAACCAGGCTGCAAGGGAATTCCAAAGATTCTGAAGAGAACAAAATGGTGATGGTAGAGGAATATGTAGGCAAAGTAGGACTAGAGCTTTCAATGGGAGACAAGAGGAGGAGAGAATTTTATTTTTATGTGAATTTTGTGTTTCCTGTTCTGTGGGTAAGGGTATGTGTGAAGGGCCCCTTGAAAGTGTGCGTTTGCCAATACTTTCCCTCTTGCTAGACCAACCGGGTACAACCTCAGGGAAAGTGGACCAGAGCGTACTACCAAGAGCTCTCTGACACTCAGGCCTTGGCTAAGAGAATGTTTAGATGTCTTCAGATCTATTCATTTTCTAACTCAGTTATCAAGTGAAGTTCGTATGGGAATTTGGGGCTGATCCCAGGCCAGGTACAAAGTTTTACTTGCATTGACAGTGGCTCTTTGCTCACATACCCCAGAAATCATGTGGTTTGCAGTGGTTTCGTGACCTCGGAGGGATCTAGTCATTTGGGATTCTTTTTGAGCCCCTGCTCTTCCTTAGAGACTTCATTAATAAGTAGATATTGACTTTCCACTTAAAAAAAGTCTATTTTAATAGTGTTTCCTGGAGCCAGACCAAATATTGGTAGAGGCGTCTCCTTCATTTCTCAGATCTATTGATTTTACACACAAGTGAATAATTGGCAACAGTGTTTATGGGACTTTTAAAAGCTTTTGGGATATTTGAGCTGCCCTTTTGAAAACTGTGGCCCACAACAATTACCAATGGGATGACTCCGTGTCAAATGGTGGGAGAAAAAGAGTTGCTTTGTTTGTTTTCTGGTTTTAGAATGCATATTATTATTATTTTTTTTATTTTACTGTGAATGGCATTTAAATAACACAGTAATGCCTTGTTTCAGTGATTTTTTTAACCATACTGCTGAAGCCCTAAGGGCTCAGTGCGGAAGCCTCACAGACTCCCATTAGCAGTAAGAGAGAAAAATGGGTAGAAATCCCTCCTGCCCACATACACCACCACCACATTGCTTCAAACAAGCAGTCCAACTACTATTCAGTATATTGGCATTTTGGACTTCCTCATAAAATTTTACATGGAAATATCTCTGCCAATGAAAAAAAAGCTTAATTAACAATTGTCTTAATAATGAGGGTCGTAAAATGGTAACCTTGCCTATCCACACTAAAAGCAAGATGAGGAATTTCAGAGTAGGCAGGAATAACAAGATCCACCGTTACTGTGAAATTCAGGTATTCATGAACCTACACTCTATGCAAGAACATGGCCTTTCACCTGGATATATTTCCTTTTCTTTTTTTTTAAATACAATTCTAACAATTTTGCTGTGTGTGTTTATATAGGTGTGTGTGCATGTGTATATGTGTGTTTGCCACTTAAAGGAAATAAACATCCATAGCAGGCTGGCAATATCATCAAAAGGATAGTCTGAAAGCAGGGAAAGAACAAGAACATTTACCAAAACCTTAAGAGAAAAGTTAAAGTTATAGAATTTGGTGACTACTTTGTGCAGAGAGAAAAAAACAAAACAAAACAAAACAAAAAACCACATAAACCTTACTAATACCTGAGCACTTACTGTTTAAAAGCCAAGTATCATAACTGAGATTAAAATAATAATACCAATTCATTAAGAAATAATTGATTATGAATTTTGAATTAAATGGAAAGAAAAACTTGAAACTAAAGTATCAGGTTTCAAATTGCAAATTGTTACTATAATTTTGTGCTTCTTTTGTTAAGTCATTTAACATCTCGGAAACCCAGGTTTTCCATCTTCAAATAATAAAAATTAAATAATAATTTAAAAATAAACTAAAAAATGATAATACATTTCTTAAAAACAAGAGCCAAATGCACTACCTACTATAAAAATGGTACTTTGAAAACAAATTGCAAAGCATTTTCAAGTTATGCTTGTTATACTCTGGCTAATAGAGACAAGGATATCTATAATACACTTTAGGATAGTTTCCATACGCTTTATTTTTAAAATTACATTAAATCAAATTTTAAAATTGAATGCATAAGGGAAGTAATTTCTGATAGGCAGTATACACACTGAAGAGGGGGACACCTGCCTGGCTCAGTCGGTAGAGTATGCAACTCTTGGTTTCAGGGTCATGAATTCGAGCCCCACGTTGGGTGTAGAGATTACTAAAAAATTTATTTTTTTTAAGAAAAAAAAAGAATTTGGGGAGCCCAAGTGGCTCAGTTGGTTAGGCGTCTGACTCTTGATTTTGACTCAGGTCATGATCTCAAGGTCATGAAATTGAGCACTGGGCCAGGCTCCTTACTGGGTGTGGAGTCTGTTTAAGATTCTCTCTTTTTTATCCTCTGCCCCTCCACCACTCATGCATGCTCTCTCTCCCTCTTTCTCTCTCTCTTTCCAAAAACAAAACAAAACAAAACAAAACACTGAAAAGGAAAAATTTCTTTTAAATGTAATAGGAAGAAATTTATAAACATGTAGAAACTTAAGAATAAACTAAATAACCAATGGGCCAAGGAATAAATAACAAAGGATACTAGAAAATACTTTGAGATGAACAAACATGGAGATGCAACCTACCAAAATTTATGGGATGTAGTAAAAGTAGCACTGAGGGAATCTTATGGATGTAAACATCTATTTTATAAAGGAAGAAAGATCTCATATTAATATTCCATTCTACCAACTTAAAAATTTGGTAAAAGAGGATTGAACTAACCCCAAAGCCAATAGAAGGAAGAAATAATAAGGATTAAAGGGAAGAGAAATAAAATAGATAATAGGAAATAAATACAAACATTAATAAAATAAGAAGTTGGTTCTTTGGGAAGATTGACAGAATTGACAAAGCCTTAGACTGACAAAGAGAAAAGAGAGAGGACTCAAATTACTAAATTATGAATGAAAGTGAACATATTGCTATTATCCTTACAGAAATAAGAAGAGTTATAAGGCAATGCAATAAGCAATTGTATGCTAACAAATTATATAAACTAAGTGAAATGGGAAAAATCTGATTTTCCAGGAAATAACCAACTATGACCAAAACTGAGTTAAGAATAGAAAATCTGAATAAACCTGTAATGAAAAAAGAGACTGAGTTAGTAATCAAAAAACTTTCACAAAGAAAAACCCAGGACTAGATGGCTTCACTGGTCAATTCTACCACATGTTTAAACAATAATTACCATCAATTCTTCATAAACTCTTCCAAAAGTTAGTAGAGGAAGGAGCACTTCTTAATTCATCTTATGAGGCTAGTGTTAACTTGATGCCAAAATTATGCAGAGACATCACAAACTTTTCTTTCTTATGAATATAGACACAAAAATTCTTTTTTTTTTTAGTTTATTATTTATTTTTGAGAGAGAGAGTAAGAGTGTGAGCTAGAGAGAGAGAGAGAGGATCCCAACCACGCTCCACACTGACAGTGCTCAAACCCATAAACAGTGAGATCAAGATCTGAGCCGAGATCATGATCTGAGCTGAAATCAAGAGTCAGATGCTTAACCCACAGAGCTACCCAGACACCTCTAGACACAGAAATTCTTAACAAAATGATAAAAATAAAATCCAGCAATATATAGAAAGGATTTTATGCCATGATGAACTGGAATTTATCTAAGAAATGCAAGGTTGGTTCAACATGTAGAAATCAATGTCATATGGCATCTTAAGAAAATAAGAGATAAAAGTCACACGATAATCTCAATATGCCAAGAAAAAGCATATGGCAAAATCAAACACCTTTGCACGATAAAAACATTCAACAAACTCGTACTAGAACTGGGCTTCCTCATCCTGATAAGGGGCATATATGAAAAATGCACTATAACATCATACTTAATGGTGAAAGCATTCCCTATAATTAGGAGCAAAACGAGAACGTTTCCTCTCACTACTTCTATTCAGTGTTGTATTGGAGGTTCTAGCCAGGGCAAATTGATAAGAAAATAAAATAAAAAGCATCTAAAAATTAAAAAAATAAAAAGCATCTAGATTGAAAAAGGAGAAGTAAAACTATATTTGTAAAATCTTGTGTATAGAAAATCCAAAGGAATACACACATGTACAATTTAGGACCAAAAAATGGATTAAGCAAGATGGCAAGATACAATATCAGTATATGAATATACATTGTATTTCTATACAGTAGTAATGAACAATCCAAAAACAAAATTAAGCAAATGATTCCATTTACAATAGCATGAAAATGAATAAAATATTAAGAATAAGTTTGACAAAAGAAATGCAAGGCTTCTATGTTGAAAACTACAAACATCATAAAAAATTAAAGACAGCCTAAAATAAACAGAAAGTTGTCCTATATTTGTAGATTATAAGAGTTAAGATTGTTAAAATGGCAATACTTCGCAACTTGATCTGAAGATTTGATGCCACCCCATCACAATCCCAGCTGACATTTTGCAGAAATTGACTAGTTAATCCTAAATTTTCCTATGAAAACTCGAGTGAATCAGAATAGTGAAAATAATGCTGAAAAAGAAGGAAAAAGTTGGAGGACTCACATTTTCTGATTTCAAAACTTAATGCAAATGGGAATCAAAAGTGTATGATTCTGGCATAGAAACAGATACAGATTTGAGTCCAGAAAGAAACCTCATACATTTATGGCCAACTGATTTTCATTGAGAGTGCCAAGACAATTCAAATAGGGAAAGAATAGTCTTTTCAACAAAAGGTGTTAGGACAACTGGTTAATTGTGTGCAAAAGAATGAAGCTGGACACCTACCTCACACCGTATACGAAATTAAAGACTTAAATGGAAAAGCTAACATTATAAAATTCTTAGAAGAGACGATTGGTATAAATCTTTGTGACCTTGAGTTGAGCAATGGTTTCTTAGATTTGACCTCACTGGTGGAAGGAAACCAGAATATGTCACCTTGAAATATGCCTCTTTGGCATAAAAATTATTTTAAACTGCAGCCAATTAAGAGGCAGCCAATGCAGAAAAAGCTTTTCTGCTAAGGGCAGGATACATATTTTCCTTTTACTGGAGACAGACTTTTATCAGCCCAGAAAAGGCACTAAGGGAATCTGCAAATAAACCTTACTGGGGTGTCTGGGTGGCTCAGTTGCTTAAGTGTCACTCTTGATTTTGTCTCAGGTCATGATCTCAGGGTGGAGAGATAGAGCCCTGTGTTGCTGGCTGTTCTGGGCATGGTGCTTGCTCTTTCCCTTTCCTTCTCCACCCCCACCCCCGCAAATTGAGCATGCTTGCATGGTGTACACTTTCTCTCTCTCTCTCTCTCTCTCTCTCTCTCTCTCTAAAAAAAAAAGTCTCAAAAAAAGTCTTAAAAAAAAAAGTCCATCAATTTCCTTCTGTATGTTTACCCTCCCTTAGTTTTCCACCCTTGGAAGCCTAAACTACTTTCTTTGGTCCAATCATTTAGCTGCGAACTTGTTGTTCTTTGTTAAAGATGCTATATAAGCCAAAATTCTAAGCAACTGCTTTGAGTTACTCTTTGTTTTAGGCCTCTCATGTGATGTGTGCTGTCCACATTTATTTTTTATCTTGTTTTTTATCTTGTTAATCTGTCTTCTTGTTAAAGAGTCCCAGCTGAAAACCTAAAATGGGTAGAGGTACAGATTTACCTTCCCTACATGACAGAAAAAAATATAGGTAAATTTTCCTTCCTTAAAATTAAAGATTATAGTGCTTCAAAAGTTACATCAAGAAAATGAAAAGACAACCTGCAGAGTAGGAGAAAATATTTGTAAACTATCTACCCAATAAGGCTCTAGTCTTTAAAATATATTAAAAAATGCTTACAACTCAACAATAAAAAAATAACCCAATTTTTAAAAAATAAGGAAGAACTAACTAAATAGACATTTTCCCAAAGAAGATATACAAATGGCTGGCAAGTAGATAAAAAGGTCACTAGTCATTAGTGAAATGTAAATCAAAAAAACAATGACATGCACTAGAATAGCTATGATGAGAAAGACCGACAACGAGTATTGATTAGAAAGTGGAGAATTGGTGCCTTCATACATTTCTGGTGGTATTGTCATATTGTAGAGCTCCTTGGGAAATCAGTTCCTCAACAAGTTAAAACGTAGAGTTACCATGTGACTTGGTAATTTCACTTTAAGATACATACCCCCAAGAGAAATGAAAAGATATGGTCATAAAAACTTGTATAAGAATATTCATAGCAGCATTATTTATAATAGCCAAAAAGTAGAAGCAACTGAAATGTCCATTAACTAATAAATAAAATGTGGTATATCCATACCATAAAATATTATTCACTCACAAAAAAGAATGAACTACAGATAAATGCTATAGCATGGATGAACCTACGAACATTATGCTAAGTGAAAGTCAGACACGAAAGATCATATACAATACGACTCCATTTATATGAAATTTCTAAAATAGGGAAAGAGACAGACAGTAGTTTAGTGGTTGCTGGGGAGGGTGGGAGTAGGGGGAAGTGGGAAGTGATTGGTAAGAGATATAGGGTTTCTTTATGGGGTGATAAAAAATGTTCCAGAATTCGATACTGGTGATGGTTGCAGAATCTTGTGAGTATCCTAAAAACCATTGAATTGTACACTTCAAAAGAGTGACTATTATGGTATATGAATTATACTAATGGAAGAAAAGTGATTGAAAATGATGACTACTTACCTTCATCTTTAATTGTTGCAGTTAATGAAGAAAGTGTGGGCAGCAAAGGTGAATTTAAGGATTCCTTTTTTGTTGTTCCTAGTTTGATAAGATAGATGACATTATTATTAATCACAATTTCATCTCACCTGCCAAGGAACAAATAAAAGTCAGTCAAATCTGGAGGTGAACTACAATCCCTCTGCAGAGGTACTGGGTCAGCCTTTGCCTATCTTTAATTTTCTACTTTCTATCTCCTTTTGTCTGAAATAAGGAATATAAGTACTGAAAACTTGGATGACCCAGTGAAAGCACACACACACACACACACACACACACACACACACACATTTTTTCTGTGATAGGCCCCTAAAGCAAATTTTCACTGCAGATAGTTACTTGGGTATCTTTAAATATATATATTAAAAACAAATGTTTTAAAATTATTTTGTTTTTCCTAAAGAGAAAAATAACCTAGTCAATAGAACTTTCACATCCCACCCAGAATTACATTTCATTTTGTTGATTTAGTTATGACATTGGAACTTCCCAAATTACATAAATCATAAAGGAGTTTGCAAACTATTGTAATTAATTTGTCCGTTTATGAAATATTCATTGAGTTCCCAGTCAAATGGGTGCAAGACCCATTTCTAGATTCTTGAAGGCAGTAGTTAACTCTTAGTCATCTCTTTAATCTGAGTAGTATCAAGGTTAATTCCTGGCATATGGTAGGCAAGTAGTAAATGTTTCAGATAAGGTGCTACTCATACAGGACATGGGGACCAACAAAAAGATGAAGATCCTCTTTAAGTAGTGAATACGACTTAACAGTTTGACACCTATAACTGTCAACATTCCCTTCTTAAAACACGTTAGGATACCCTTTTGTGATTAGGACATAATGTTCCATTTTTACTATTGGTATATATAAAATCCCAGAATGCGCACTGTTTTGGTGGGGGAGGGGAGGAAAAATTTGGCTCTGGACAGTTTAACACTTTAAAACCCGTCCAGAAGAGAGTTGTCAAGGTTAAGCTGGCTGGAGCTGTATATCAGAAAATACTAAGGAAAGACAAGGAAGTTAAGACCTTTGGAGGAACACTATGGACACACGCCTCCGAGCAGGGGGTGAAGGATTTGTCTTCTGCCCTTCTGTCCTCACCACTTATTAGAGGACATCAGTTATTATGGAAATGGAAAGTGGCTGTAACAGGTGGATTCTGTGAATTATAACATGGAGATTGGTGAAGCACTTAAGAGTTTCTCAAAGTCTTCTACACCCAATATGTGGTTATATTTTAAAAGAAGAAACCAACAAAAGAAACATTATTCCTAAAAGCTAGGTTTGGGATTTTGCATTGCCCACTCACACAATGCCATCTTAAAGTAAAGATGTAATGATATAAATGAAGTGTCCCTTCCAGCCAGGTGTGGCCCCTTGGTTTTCACTTCATCACCTACCAGTCTTGGAATCTTGGTACCAATAAGAGGCTGACTTGAATTTTTACAGTCACCTTGTTTCCTGTGTTTCACTGGTATATGTCTCATATATCGCTTGAAAATTCAAGAATGGGGAAGATTACAGGAAATAATTAGGACACATATAACAATAATCATGAATATAAACAGAAAAAGTATCAAGTGTGCATAATTCTTGGGTTTCTGAGGACCTTGCCCCCCCCCCCTTTTTAATAGCTATCCTGACTTCATGTTTGATAGAGGGAAGATGTGTAACAAATTTGAGCTTTGGCCCATACATTCAGCCCAAATCTGTTTGGCTTCAGTTTCAGCCTTGGTCTTTGGAAAAGTAAGAGGTAAATGGCTATCCATTTCTGGTGTTCCTGAGCTTGTGTGTGAACAGTGATCTTGTGATCATGCCCATGATCATTGTAACTAATCAATGTAACTCTATCTACAGCAAAACAGAGCACAATTTATTTTAGCTTTATTGTTAATGTATGAATATTCACTTTCAAATATGGATAAGCAATCTACATATAACTTATAGTGAAATTCTTCTTATGTGTTAAATACGTTGAAATTCTGAAGTATAAATGCATCCTTATTATTGTAAAAATCATCAGGGTTTAAAGAAAATGTCTAATTTATAAGCATTTTATATCTTGTGAGTATAAGCTAAAAGCAAATGTCAGTTTGACCACCACAAAATTCCATGACAAGGAAACAACAAAAAAATTTGTACAAAGATATCCCAGGTAAGTCATTTCCACTTCAAACTCAATAAGGAATGTAAAGACAATGGAGAACAGAAGGAAGATATGGAGAAAAACATGGTACCCAAACCTTTTTTTGCCCCCAATATTATAAGAAAGCTTAGAAGACTGTCTTTCATGCAGTCTGTTCTTTCCAGTTTTATGGTAGTCAGGTTCTAGAGAGGACGTACATCATAAACGTAACCATAACTGGCACGCTTTACAGAAGAGATGGCCAAAATTACCTGGCCCCTCTACTGACCTCAGTTGGAACTGAACATCTATTGAGTATCAGAAATGTGAAACATTAGTGCTGACAAATTAATTCAGCTAATTAAAGAATGTTTGACTCTTAAGTGCTTTAAAAATCAAGCTGAATAACAGTTATGTTTTAAGAATAAAATTTCAGGTTTATTTTTGTATCTTAGAAGTTGATTTTATGATGATGGCATTCAATGTCTGCCAAATGTTGATTCTAACTCTGGCCACTTGGCCTTCGAGCAAAATGGGCAGTGCACTTGGTACATATCTAGGAAGAGATCAGGTCCCCTCCTTCTAACTTGGGAAGCCTCTGAAAGCAAGCCCTCCTCCAAGCAAAGCTCTATTCGTCACCTCTGCCACTGTGGCCATGTCGTTGCAAGAGTGCCTATCTCACTAGCACATATTCCACTTCTCTAATGGTAAAATTTCTGCCATGGTCAAGGGAAAGAAAATTTACATGCGTTAGATAGATATAAGCACTATTAAATCAGTTATCTTTTGACCTTTAAGCAAGAAAATCTGACTTGGGAGGCCTTAAAAGGAAAAAAAAAAAAAGAAGCTTCTTTATGTTGCTTTTTTTTTTTTTTTTTTTTGGTAAATACTTTTATCATGTCTAAAATACCCATGGTGCCCATGAGGAAAGTAGACTAGAATCATTTTATCATAGATACACTTTTCCAATATTATTATGGTTGTTGTGGAGGATGAAACAATGTATAAAACTCCCCCAGATTTAAACTCCTCCCAAGCCTGAAGTCAGGAAGCCATGTATACTGATACACTACTTAGAATATGAGAATTTGAAACAAGTTTTACATTATCTTTGTATTAATTACATTACCTTTAACAGCATGGGCAATATCCAGTGTGTGTGTGTGTGTGTGTGTGTGTGTGTGTGTGTGTATACATATATATGTGTATATACATATATATACACATATATATGTATATGTATATATATATATCCATCCAAATATATATATTGGCACACAGCCCAACCAACCCATGTTTTTAATACAAAAGTGGTGATCAAATAAGCCAGACAAATAGGAGCTCCTTTATCTGTCTTCCTTGTCCATGTTCCCTCATTTTCCTATAAGCACAATGGACCATCCTCTGACCGATGTCTCCACTGGTCCCTACTACCATGCTGGACTTTCTGCTTCTTATACTAAATTAGAGAGTAGATTATAGACATCATAGCCTGCCTTTCTTTCTTTTTCTCTTCTGCGCCAGCACCTTCTCAGCTGATTTCTTGAGAGACTCCACGATGGACTTCATTCCTTCCCTTAATCTCTCTCCCACTGCCATATCCATGGTTACTAGATTTTAACCTTTATAACCCCTCTAAATAGACATTAGATTCAACTGAGGCATTAGCATTATTAATTTGGTGGATTTGATAGTGATATTGTAGTTTTACAATAAAACATCCACATTTTTTGAGATGGACATTTAGTGTGTGAAGAAAATGGCAAAAAGTCTGAATTTCCTTAAAAAAACTAGATAATAGCAAAACACAAATAAACAGGGAGAAAGAAAAAAAGGAAAAGGAAGGAAAGAAAGGAAGATAGAAGGGAACAAGGGAGGGAGGGAGGAGAAAGAAAAAAATGAAGCAAATATGATAACATCTTGATAATTATTGATTCTGGTAGATGGGCAAATGGGTATTAATTATAGTATTCTTCATTTGTGGTACATCTAAACATTTTTATAATAAAAAGTAATAAAAAGAAAAGCTTCACTGGCCTATTACAATTTGTACAATTGAATGTGAATAATTTAAAGGTCATGTGGGAGAACTTTTGAAGAACACAGATTAGAGTTTAGTTTTTGTTAACTGAGTAATATACAGCAATCAAAGTGTCCAAAAAAAGAGAAATAAAGAGAAAGATATGTACGTGTGTGTATGTGTGTGTGTATCTGATTTCAAGTGCTTTACCAAGTGAATTGTTTCAGACAAGGGGCTTCAGGGTCCCTTACAGGATCCTCCAGTGATGAAGTTATTAGGATAGTCTCCTAAGTATAGGAGTAGGTATAGAGTTTCCCTTCCCAGCCTGAAAGGAAAGATGCATTTCTGGGGTCACAAATGACAATTCTGCCTGAATTCCTTCACTGAACCCTTCACCTCTGACCTTTCATGGCCTTTTAACATAGTCGTTGTGTTATTTGGACATTGTTAACCACCACAGGTCACTGAGGAATGGGCTAGGAATCCTCTCACTAGGAAGGCGTGAGTTCCAAGGAGTTCATGTAAAAATTGTAAAACTTCAACCTTTTGAGTCCGCATGCAATGTCAGCACCTACCTTCTCTTTACTGGTACTTTTTGGCGGATGTTATTGATTACAAAAATAACACACTTTTACCGCATTAGTGCAATTTTATGTCAAGAACTCAGCTGACAACTCACAGAAAGAGTGACAGAAAAAGACAGAGAGAAGCAGCAAATACTTACACTTTGTCAAAGTTCTAGAATGCCTCTGCTTAAGCTTCGAGAACATAGGACTGAAACAATTTTTAAAAATAAAATAAAAAATCTATTGTGCAAGAGTTGGCTGCAGGCTTCATGAACCCTAGTTTTTTGGACTGTGTCATTTGGAGTTTCCCTTGGTTGGCAATAAAGGTTGTACCACATTCTGGGGATAAAATCCACTGTGCTTTCTTCTTTGTGCAATGCTGTCTCCTGCTTTGGTAGAGACGTTCTAGAAGAATTGGTTTGGTTTCATCTTAGAACTGCACATTTCAGAAATAGTGGACTATATTCATCATACTCTTTTTCTTTGAGGATCACCATCCCTTTTAAGTCCAGTGAACTAGCCCTCGTGTCCTCTACATGTACTTGAATTTTGTCTTGGAATGAAAAATGAAGAGTAAGTAGAGAGGTGAGAAAAAGAGGTGAGAAAGAAATTCATTCATCTCCTCATTAAGGTGTGTGATTCAGATCTTCCTCTGACCTTAGCATTCTAACTGGAGTTTCTGCCCATAAATGATAAATGATAAATGATAAATGACACCTGCTTCCCAGGTGTCATTCAGTCCATTAACAATAATGATGACATGGGTCGCATGGGTGGCTCAGTTGGTTAAGCAGCAGACTCTTGATTTCAACTCAGGTCATGATCTCACAGTTCGTGGGCTTGAGCACCAGGTCAGGCTCCGTGCTGCAAGTGTGGAGCCTGGAATTCTCTCTCTCTCCCTGCGCCTCACTCCCAAAGTAAATAAATAAACTTAAAAAAAATAGTAATAGCATTGCTATCGAGCCTTACAAATTAAATCTATCATCAGCCCTATGCAACTAACAGATCAATCTGTTATTAATACAGTTTTACCTTGTTAACTGTGCTGCTTAAGTGGACAACTGGAATGTTTAGAAACATATTTTTATGACTAAGGAAATGGTATTTTTTTTATTTTCTAAAAATAAACTTTGTGTATGCAACATTCACAATAGGATTATTCTCAAACAGGAAATGATCCAAAGGAATATCATCAAAGAAGCCCACTGCCATCTCAGGGCTTCGTATGCCCAAAATAACACGTAAGTTTCAAAAGAGTGAAGAAGCACAGACCTTCATAATAATAGATACAGCACATCGAATTATTTTTCTGTGATCAGATTATGTAGATGCTACTAATTTTATTTGTTACAGTTAGAATAAATTTCACTAATTGCTAATCCTACCTTTAGGAGATGCTCCCGATGTTGATTCCAAAACAGGATTTGGTATTATGCTTGCTGTTGATACAGATATTTCTGTTGCACGAGTTGATAGTAATACACCAGTGATTGCGTTAACACCTGAAACAAATAGCTTATGTTAAAGCAGCTGCATTGAAGTTTACAATTTATTTTGCCAAATAACAGTAGTATATTTAAGCAAAGTAAACTGTATGTATACGGCTGCTAACCCAGTAAGCAGGGCATGGATTTGAAATTAATTTTCTAATTGTAATGAATTCAGCCTTCAGTTCAATATTCTTTCACTAACTCCACCTGCCTCTCACCAACGACGTGAATTTTCAAGAGAGCCGGCAGGAGCAGTCTATAGCTCTGAAACAAAATGATTCCTGAAACACTTAGGAGGAATAAATGTATAAATTGAAATTTGACAATTTTTTTATTTAAAACATTTTTTTAACGTTTATTTATTTTTGAGAGAGAGAGACAGAGCATGAGCAGGGGAGGGGTAGAGAGAAAGGGAGACACAGAATCCGAAGCAGGCTCCAGGATCTGAGCTGTCAGCACAGAGCCCGATGTGGGGCTTGAACCCATGAACTGTGATATCGTGACCTAAGTCAAAGTCGGCTGCTTAACCGACTGAGCCACCCAGATACCACTAAGTCTGACAATATTTTTAAGCCCACTTCACTAACGTTGTGAGATGAACTAATTAAATGGATTTTCTCTGGGCAGTGGATGTTTTACTAAATATTTTCATAGAACACTGGAATTATTAAGTAGTAAAATGTCGGTATTCATACATCTCTTCTTGATATAAAGCATTCCCTCCACTCTCTTTTTCTATATACATTCCAAAGGAATAAAATATATTTCATTTTTAATTTTTAAAAAATTTTTAAAGAAAGACCATACATTTTATTATTTATTTTTATTTATTAAATGATTTAGTTCTCTAAATTGCAACAATCAAAGGCACAAAGATGAAGATGATAATTATTAGGTATATTACATATTTAGTTTTAATAATTCCTTTTTGGCAATAGAAGTCAATATTTAATAGTAAGTTGTAAATTTTCATTGAAATATTAATTATTCGAAGTGAAGTATATAGAACTTAATTCTCAGTGATTTATGGAAATATTTGTTTTACACAATATTATTGAATTTGTTAGCATTTATAGAATCCTTTTAATCTTGCATTTATTGGTCTTGTTTCTATATAGTCACTGTCGTGTTAAAGATCAGAAAACAGCAAACAAAAATGTATAAAGGTCTTGGACAAAGTATTCACGTCCATGGAAGGCATTGTTTCTGTGCTGTTACTTCGTCTGTATAGAGTATATATTATATAGCATGTTAGTTAAGAGTATGGACTTCGAGTGACAAAGACAAGTTTCAACGCCAGTCAAATTGGGTATGTCATTGCAGTAAATACACTGACTTTCATCCAAGATTTAATTTTAATTTCATTTCAAATTTAAATTTCATCCAAGATTTTCCTCTTTGAATCTGGGAAAAACCAATAATCTTGCACAGTTGTGAGCAATATTTCAGGTGTCATGAGATAGAATACACTTCCTGTTTCATTTTATAGACTTGAGGTGCTTGGAAGTGTTAGCACTTGGCACTGACTTTGTTTATAGGCAGTACACAGAAATTGCTTGATGTATTCATCACATACAGATTTGTTCAGCACATTCAGGAATGACAGAACCGCCTTTTCACAGGCTTTACAGAAGTCAAGTCAAAAGCTTTTTTCACCTCTGGGTGCACTTCACACCCTCGGTCTCAACCCCTTCCCCCAGTAGGGAGAAGGAACGTAGCATGCGTGAGGTTATCTTTTCTCTGTCAGTCATTTTGTTCTATCTTTCTTTTCATCCCAGAATCTTCGATGTAACACTCATTTCTAAGTTGAAACTGAAGTTGAAGAAAGTTATTCAAAGAAGCACATTCCACTTTGACTGGAAAATTCGCCTGTAAATAACTTAAATGATCCCTACCTATCAACTTGCTAAATAGTAGCAATCTCAATTTCTGAGTATAATCAACATCCCTGGAGACTTTTTTCCTATTTCTTTCCTCCCTCCCTCCGTTCCCCCTTTCCTTCTTGCCTTTATTTTCTGCTTCTATAAACAGTTACTGCATAACTAATATGGAAAGCATGATAAGATCTAATAAAAGACTCTATGTTGTACCACATGGTATCACCCATGAGTAGCTCTCAGTCTGTTAAGGAACATAATGCCTACACACAATAAATAATCAAGGATATTCTGCATGGGTTGTGTAGACCAGTGTTTTTCAAACTGCAGGTTATGAAATAATTAAAGAGTACTTAAAATCTAGTTAGTAGATTACAGTCAGAGCTTTTGCCAAATGAAAGAGGAAAAAGCATTAGAGTGATATTGCAGATAATGAGGGTAAGTATGGTTTTATGAAGTTTGTGCACTTGTGTGTGTGTGTGTGTGTGTGTGTATTTGAATAAAACATTTGTCAGTGCACAATATGTTTCCTGCTGTGATTCCAGCTAAAAATTTGAAAGCTACCGGACAAGAAATTGGGCAAGAGTTTATAAGATAAAGGATGACCACCATGTTGACATGAGCAAGGACTCCGTTATGAATGAGTTGACATAGGAGCTAGGGCTTGAAGAGTAAGTAACACGTCCACATAGCTAGAAGAAGGGGTATGGACAAACGTCTGGAGGGGAAGTCAGAGGTGATTGAGCACCTTGCAAACAGTTGTATCTGGTTGGATTGCTGTATGCTCTGAAAGAGCATAGTTGGCCTTGTCTGGTACAATACTGGCAGCTAGATCATAAAGGACCTTGAACGCCAAGCCAGGGAGTTGAATCTTTAGTAAGTAAGGAGCCATGGAAAGTGACCAAATAGAAATTCTACTGTAGGAAAAACAATGGGGAAGTGGGTGGGGCAGAGAATGAGACAGCGCTAACCGAACTGATCTGCAAGTCCCATTTTTATGTTTACCAATGTCCATGACCTTTTGAAGTCATCATGTGAGATTAGTGAGTTCATATCCATAAAATGACTTGAGGCAAACTAAAAGCAGGCAAAATCTTAACCACTGTGTGGTAAGATTGGGAGGTACTGGGAGGCTTTTCCTCCTTATCATACTTCAACCCATTTGGCTACTGAGTTCCCTGAGTGAACTCTTAATCCAGTAGCAGTCATCCATGTCTTTGTTATTAGTTCTTCAGACTGTCCATCAAAGAGAATGCCCTCCTTTGGCAAAGACTGACAAACAGCCTGTGAAAGTATTGAGTGTCTCTGTGTGCCAGGTGCCATGTGAGCATTGTTTCCTTTAATCCTAAAAAGATACCGTGGTGCCCATACTTGTATGATCAGCACTTTACAGATGAAGACAGTGAGGTTCAAAAAAGATGAGCAACTTGCCCACACTATACAGTGGGAAGTAACACAGTTGCGATTTTAACCCAGAACCTCTTGAATCTTTACTCTTACCCACCACAGATCTTGCCATGGGAAGGTGGTCCCATGCAAAGCCACATACTTCTGCTCTGCCTTTCACAGGGTGTGATATTACAGGGGTAGAAGTGACTTAGATGCACAGATGTTTTGCCCTTATGTATCTAAGATGAGGAAGCAGACGAAATACCTCACTGTTTTTTTTCTTAAAAAATATCATTTTGTCATGTACATTACATACATGCACATACAAAATGTGTCCCTCCATGAACATCCATAAAGTAGACTTAGAGCTCTGAAGGAAATTTCCAATCTACTGAAGCTATTTATGTTTGAAAAATAAAAATAGAGGTTTACTCAGTTGGAAAATTCTGCAAATAGAAACGTTCTTCTGTTATATGGTGGGAAAGAATTATTCTAAGTACCACTGTTGAAGGTTTTATTGACCACGATGCAAGTAACCACCAGTTATGCTTTTACAGCATTTTCTATAAATTTCTCTTAGGTCAATCTGGTCTCCTAATAAACTATTGAGGATAATGGCTCATTCTGAACTATTTTCTCTTCACAAGACATGATGAGGTAGCATTTCATTTTTCTTTATCTCCAAAGTAATTAAAGAAAAATTTCACAAGAAGACCTGTGCTTCGCATCTTCGCTTATGTCTAACCAAATAGTGCTGTTCTTAGGATGCTATAAGGAAAACAGATGGCATTTTATCCTGATTCCACCCTAGACTGAGAGAATACAATAGATACAATGACACTAGTTTCCCATACTATTAAAGGATGAAGCAGGATTGGGATTTTTAAAAAAGTAACTATTTTAATTACAGAAATCATGAGAACTTGGAAAATTCAGCTTACAGATGAAAACCAGGTATCATATTTTTTCCTATTTTCAAATGATCTGCTCATCTACTCCAGTCTTCTTAGATGTGCTTTGTTATTACGTTTCTAAGTATTCACAAGTAGTCTCTAAAAGTTAGAATTTTAGGGGTACCTGGGTGGTTCAGTCAGTTAAGCTACTGACTCTTGATTTCGGCTCAGGTCATGATCTCATGATTCATGGGATTGAGCCCCCGTCAAGCCCTGCATTGACAGCATGGAGCCTGCTTGGGATTCCCTCTCTCTGCCCCTCCCCTGCTTGCTCTCTCTCGCTTTAGAAATAAATAAAAACTTAAAAAAAAAAAGAACATAAAAGTTAGAGTGTCATCCATCCTCATAATGAGCAGGTATCTCTCTAGTTATCTTTTCCCCTACCAAGTCTATAAGCAAAGTCCACTGGAAAACCACTACTAGAGAAGGTAGATCTTACTTCCTCTAGATGAACACAAACACTGAATGACAGTACCTTAGAATTCTAAGACTTGAGTCCTCAAAAGAACTTCTAAAAATATCCTATTGTAACAGAAACGCTACGTTTTATAGCTTAGAAAATGTATGAGTTTAAGATAGTTTCAAAAGATCATAGCAATAATTACTAAAAAAGTTCCCTTAATTCCCAGTTGAGCACTCTGTATTATGTAACAGAGAAAAACCTTTTTTCCCCCCATTCTACTAAATCGAATACATTTCTGATGGAGACAATGCCAAAGTTTCCCTTTGAACTACAGGAGAAAAGATTTACTTTGCGAGTTTTATCCATAAATAAAATTTCAGAATAAAGTTTTAAGCTCTTTAAGGAAACAAAAGAGTGATTATTTAAAAAAAAAAATATATATATATATAGTTACAGTGTATACAAAACACTAATTACTTAATGGTCTAATAATCCTCAAAGTACAATTGTTACGTAATAATTTCATAACCTAGATCAACTCATCTATGGAATTCAAAGTAAAGTAGATAGTTTTATATTCAATAGCATATAATTTGTTATTCCCACTAATTCATGTTGTTTTCATACAATACCTCCTCCTGTACATCCCCACTTCCTCAAGCTTTTAAAAACTTTACACACATTTTATATTGAAATAAAGTAACTGTCATTTGTTCAGTTTTCACTTGTGTTCAGTTATCATCTCCTATGCATCACAGCTTATAATGAATATGGATTCACTTCTTAAATTTACATGGGATGGCAGTGCATGAATTGGGGTGTGGTAAATAGCGGGAGGGCATTTTTCATAATAACTTGCCAGTAATTACTAATATTCCAACCTTGTTCAACTGATACCCTATTATCTTCTTTGTTAGTAAATAATCATTTTTGAAGCTTAAGTTGAAAATTTTAATTTTCCCTCACACATCAAAAAATATAGATATTGAAGTATATGAAAAACTATAAATATATAACATAATACACTATAATTTGATATATGAAAGTAAAATATATTTACACATGAATATAATGAAATAAATAAAGGCATAAATAAAATACAATACCACTTTCTCTATTCCTATCAAAATAGAATATCAAAATTCATGAAATGGGGCTCCTGGGTTGCTCAGTCAGTTAAGCTTCTGACTCTGGATTTTGGATCACGTCATGATCTCACAGTTTGTGAGTTCGAGCCCCGCATCAGCCTCTGTGCTAGGAGGGCAGAGCCTGGTTGGGATTCTTTCTCTCTCTCTCCCTCTCTCTGTGCCCTCTCCTGCTCACACACTCTCTCTCAAAATAAATAAGCATTAAAAAAAAACTAAAACACAAATAACTCAGCACCTTCATGAAAGGCAAGACACCAACTCCTTTCCATTATCAGTGTCTTATCAACACATTCTTACACTAACGGTAGTCCTTCTCTTTTGACATAGCAAAATTCATTTTGGTTCATTGCCAACTGAATTAAATACAGTTAAATCTTTATCAATTAAAATAAAATAACAATTATTCAGTGATGATGTGTCTTTGATGATTTCTTCTGTTTGCACTGACCCCAAATTTTATAATGTCCTATTTTAAATGTATGAGTAGCTCACTAGCCAATGAATTGTTTATCGCAATAAACATTTGTTAAGCATCTATTTCATGAAGAGCTAAGCAAAAATAGAAAAACATGTTTTTCCAAGGGGACCTTAGAGTTTATTTGAATACTCAAGCTATACATATGTGAACCAACTATCAGATTATGCTAAGATGCTGTATAAAATGGTGCTATGTAATTAATACTACGCATAGCTGTTTCTGTACAATGTTAAGTGAAATCAAAGTAAGGTGATGTTTCTCTTTGTGTCAGGGACAATCAGAATCATCTTCTTGGAGGGAGAGATTTCAAAAAGAATTAGCTTGGGGCGCCTGGGTGGCTCAGTCGGTTAAGCGTCCGATTTCGGCTGAGGCCATGATCTCGCGGTTCATGAGTTCAAGCCCCGCGTCGGGCTCTGTGCTGACAGCTCAGAGCCTGGAGCCTGTTTCAGATTCTGTGTCTCCCTCTCTCTCTCTGACCCTCCCCCGTTCATGCTCTGTCTCTGTCTCAAAAATAAATAAACGTTAAAAAATTAAAAAAAAAAAAGAATTAGCTGAGACATTAAAGAAAGAAAAAAATTATTTCATGGGAGAAAAGAAAGCAAGTATACACAACCAGAAGAAGGCAGTGAAGGGAGCCAAGTAAAAGAGAGGCCATATAACAGAAGGTCTGGGAGGGGATAATATTAGACACTTATAAGCAGAATCTCTTGGGAGAAGAAAGTAGGAAAATCCCACTTTCAATGAAAACATCAGAGCTAGTGGCAACTCTTGAAAAAAGGATTTTAAATTTCCACTGCATTTTCAATTAAGACTAACAAAATACCGTAGCAAGCACACAAGTTTTGAAAATGCTTCAATTTCCTAGGCGGAATGAATTGGGAAGGTAAGTAAGAAGAAAAAAAAAACCTCATCTCTCACAGAGAGGAGACAAAAAAAAAAAATCAGATAAGTGGCAGAAAGCTGTGCCCGAAAGAGGAAATCTCCTCAGGTTACCAGCCATCTGTGAGGTGGGGAGGGAGCGCCAAGCCTGGCCGGCTCCGAGCGTGGACAGGTGTCTCAGCCACCTGGCCCCTCTGGGGAGAACAGGAAGGCAGCATTGCCTTGGTGAGTTTCTTCAACAGAAAACGGCGATTTCGGCAAAATGGACCTGAGAATTCAAGGTGTTTTGGCCGACAAGTGGATGGAAGCATACAGGCAAATTTCCTCCACTCACCCAGATGTCAGGTTGGAAACGATGGGGCGGCACAGTTATTTCCTTCCACAAAAATAACCGTGATTTAACAACAAAATCAGATTCCATAATAATGAGATATTTGAGATTGTGAACCCTAGTATCAGGGGACTTATTGTATTCTGTTCTAGAGTTTCGATATCCTGAGGCATGAAAAGGCAAAGGTTGGATTTAATATTTATAGGGGTGGGAGTTGGAGGAAAAAGGAACAATCTGGCCATACTCTCCGGCTCTTAGACAATCATCCCACGGTCCCTCCCCACCAGGCCGTACTCTGAGGCCGGAGAGGAACTGTGGTTTTGGCAGCCCAGAAAAAACATCTTCCAAGGAAACAAGAGGCTTAGGCTTCACACATTCTTATAGGCACCAGCAAGTTTCAAAAGCAAGACTCTTGGACCCATCTCATGACTTCAGGAAGGACACCAACTTGGGTGCCCTCTCAGTCCTGCGAGGAACAGCACTGCTCTGTCCCTTCTCGGGGCTTCACGTAGGGGCAGTGATACTAGAAGACAGTGGAGTCCTATTCTCTCTCTAATGGCACCTCCAGCTTTCCTCTGAACTTAGGATGTAGCCACTTGAGACCTTGGGTCTTAACTATAGGCTCTCCTGAGTGTTTCTTCAGAAACAGGGACAGGCTCACTGGACACTTTCTACCAGCAGGTTACATTTGTTTAGAGTCACGACTTATACACATGAAATGACATGATGAGAGATGGAAGCAAGACCCAGACTTGGCAATTGTGCCACCGGCTAACTGTGCAACGTGGTATGAGCCACTCTTCCTCTCCGGGCCTCAGTTTTCTCTCTATAAGAAGCGTCCATTGAACAACTTCTCGTCAACAATAAAATTGTTATTACTGCTAGGATTAAATTGCAATGGAAACATCCATGACGGCAAATAATAAAGTACAAGTTGCACTTCCACATACCAAATGAAGGCTTGTACTTCAGCAGTTATATACAATGGATTTATGGGGTTATTAGTGCTGCCTTGGAGAAATTTGAGCCCAGAAGGGAATTCCGTATTTCAAGGGGCAAAAATGACTGCATTCATTTGCAGTTTGATAATGTTACCTGGACTAAATGTATTTCCCTTTAGGGTGCTGGTCTACTCAGAACTCAAGAAAAATGTGAAAGACAAACTTTGAAACAGACGTTGGGAATACTTGGTTTCAGAATTTTCTTTTCAACGTAGAAGAGCGAGTATAAGAAGATGAAATATTTTTTATAGGTGAATTAATTACTACATGAAGGAATAGAGCCCAGATCAAATAAAGTAGTCAATTCCTTCTCAGCAATGTGTGTGGGGGTGTGTGCTCATGTCTATATTTAATTAGTGACAAATGCATTTCCAAAAATAGTCTACAGTATTGCATTTGGAGCTAGAAAATAATATTTGGCTAAATTTGAGATATCTTGTTTATCATTTCATCCACTTTTATTTTTGTCTTTTCTAAATGTAAAGAAACACTCTCTAGCTATTTTAAAATGTTTTTTAATTTATTATCAGCTGAGAGACTATACTTTTAGTTGTAAAGGCATCAAATAAAAGAATGAAAGAGTTATTTCTACTTTCTGAAAAGTCAAAGATAATCTTTTCTTGCCCTGAAAAGAGTTATTTGAAGGGACAAAAAAACTTTAAGGGATAGATATTCCAAGGACACAAACTCATCTAACAATAATTACTTTCTATTACATTTATTGATTTTAACAACAATTTTGTGAAACAGCTGAACAGACACAAATGTTATCTACATTATACAGATGAAGAAATGGAGGTCCTGGTGACTGACTGTGACTTGTCAGGATGCAGAGTTAGAAGGTCTTAGAGCTTGTTTAAACCCAAATGTTCTAATCCCTCTTTTGTGTTTTTTCCCTCCACATTGGCTAGAGTTTTAGAACTACAAGATCATCTTTGTGATTGCAGTATTGCTATGCCAATACTTGAGTAGTTTAATGACTTTAATGTACGGTATTTTCCTCTTATATTATTGCTAATTGTTATAAAAATAAATGTAGCTAATTAAGGTATGTAAAATATTAAAAGTAAAAAAAAACCAGTGATCATCGGTAGTACTTCATCAGTTTGTGGCTGACCAATCACTCATCTATCAGAGATTATTAAATAAATCAAATTAAAACAAAATCTCTTAGCTCAAAGTTTTATCTTCTCTTGTCCATGAGTAGAACATTCATGTGAAACAATTTTACCAAAAAATTAAAAAAGTAAGAAAGTCAACTTCTATTGTAATATCAAATGACTCGGAAAATTTATGAAGGGTGTTTGAAGGTACGACTTTTTAAGTGTCTTCTTCCCTTTGTTACTTGTCTTAGATTTAGGACAATGTTGTAAAAAGGACTGTTTCTTTTCTTGTTTTGGGGTAAAGCAATGGTGTTAAGGTAAATACCTTATTGTTTGGTCTCACTTTGATAGCAAAATCACTCATTACCTTTGTCACATCAAAAAACTATTTTGTCCCCTTAATTTTATTTGCATCAAATTCTTTTCTAACGTATATATTCAGTATCTTCTGTAAATGCAAGAAAGGCACTAAATAAAGGAAAATCATCTCTTAACAAGTTTATAAAGCAAGGGGCAGGGTAGTGCTAGGAATAGGGGTCTGGGGCCATGTTACCCAATCCAGGCCCCACCATCGACCCGCTGTGCAACTTTCTGCAAATTGCTTAACCTCTTTAGCTTCAGTTGTCAATATTTTGGAAACCTACCCTATACGGCTTCTGTACAGATCAAACAATGATATATATAAAAAGGTAAGAGATGCAGTCAACAGCTAGATTACACATGAATTTATCCCGACTAAAAAGTCAGTGAAATGAGGTACATTTTAGAGTTCTATCATTAGGTCAGATCAATTTACGTTTCTGACTTATACCACCTCTAAATACTGGAGTAACTACTTACGGGGCCATGTCTAATACAGTCAGTAGGTTCGAGCTAGGAAAGTCTTTCTGAAAGAACTTAAACTCCTCCTGAGATCATAACCTAATTCTCCCAGTTATGCCCTAACGTTGACAACCACTTTGCCGGATTTCTTAAATTATTTTTTCATTATTCTCTTTTTCTAATTTCCTTATATCATTTATTTCAAGGAACAGATTAGGGTAGCAGAACAGAAAGATTGAAAAAAAGGATAGAAAAGGACAGAGAAAAGAAAACTTGGGAGTTGGGTGCATATAGTAGAAGAAAGAAGTTTTTCCGGTTGTAGTCCTTAGGCCCATGGTTGCCAATGTGCTGTAGACACTGCACCAATGGAACCTGGGGAGTTTCTACGAGGGTCACGGTCTGTATTCACACGTGAGCACCAGGTGACATACGGAGGTATCGAATCACTATATTGTACACCTGAAACTAACATAACATTGTATGTTAACTACACTGGAATTAAAATAAAATACAAATTTAAAAAATCTGTATTCACACTAAATATTGTGTGTGTGTATTGAAAAAAATGATCCACGCATATATGCTAATATTTTAAAATAGATGTAGGTTCTATTGTGAAAAAAATGATCCACGCATATATGCTAATATTTTAAAAGAGATATACGTTCTATTGTGATTAATACCACTTTTAAAGAATTGCTTAATATTTAGTAGCATTCTGTTTCCTCAATTAGCAGGTGCAAATATTATCCCACTGGAAGGGGAGTTCGCAATCTTACCACGTAAATGAGGTATTTCTCTTCAAAAAAGTTTGAGGACCACTGACTTGTGGATCTAAGTACATCAATAACAGTATAATTTAGTTAATTTGGCTGAAGTCATCGTATAGCATCACAAAACCACCAGAATTTGAAATCTTGTCTGATCCATTGCAACGCAAAATTAGGGCCACTCTTCAAACACCTGTGACTCATACTTTTTAATTAGAAACAAACAAGCAAAGACTGACAGAGGCGCCGATTTAGAGCCCCTTTGTTTCTAGTATATGCCAGTTCTGGGTGTTAGAACAATAGCACGTTTTTTCTTCCTCTGATTCTCTTTCCCCAGAGGTCCTCCACTTTTGAGATGGACAAACTGCCTGAACCACACATCCAGTAGTGACCCATTATGTGTTTACACAAGAACAGGAAAGTAGGCATAGTGTCTACTTTCCGATTTCAGACTCTAGCTTTTATAGGGTATATTTTCCAAATTAAAAAGATTTCGAACATTCCATTAGGACATCATCAAAGGAGTCATTTGTGGTGCGTTAATTAAATCTAACACATTTAAAAATAACTCTGCATGTTGTGGGCCAGATGCAGCCTTTGGAAAAAGAAGGAGCCTACACTGAACATTGCAACAGATTTTTGTATTTAATAGTAGGCAACAGACACGTTTCCAGAATATGCTCTCAAAGCCTGGTTGGGAAGTGTCTGCTTTGCTCGCAGCAGGAGAAAAAAAATCCATATATAAAGTAAAGGAGAACAAGAAGTAAATTATATACTTTCACCTCTCAATCAACTCAAATTTGCTTCATTATTTAAAAGTGGTGCCCCACTGCATGATATTGTCCAATTTTAACCAGAAGAATGAACCACTCCAAGAACCCTTCCCAAATGTCAAGACAAAAAGTAGGATGGCAAATTTGTTCTTATCTAAAAACACATTGTCAGTTATAGCCTCATGAGAAGTAATTTTGGAAAATAAAAAGGATGTTCAGAACTATATGAGATGTAAGAGAAAGGTCTAGAGAGAGCTGAACTGCTTTGTCCAAAAAAAAAAAAAAAAAAAAAATGGACTCAATGTTTTACCCATAAGAATGAAAGATGTGGGGAAAGAGGAGAGAGAAAAGGCCAAGAAAGAAGGCAAAGCATCCAAAGGACTTTTCAGACCAAGGACATCTAAAACTCACTCTTTAGGTACCTGGGCGGCTCAGTCAATTAAGTGTTGGATTCATGACTTTGGCTCAGGTTATAATCTCATGGTCATGAAATCCAGCCCAGCATCAGGTTTCATGCTAAACTGAATGGAGCTTGCTTAAGATTCTCTCCCTGTGTCTCTCCTTCTGCCCCTCTAAGCCACTCATGCTCTCTCTGTCTCAAAATAAATAAATAAATAAATAAATAAATAAATAATAAAGCACTCGCTGCATCGCTCTTATGTAAAACCTCCCTTTTCAGTAACATCGGCTGCTACACACAGAGTGTACAAATACCCACCAAGATTTTAGTTAAGTGGATCTTTCAAGGGAATGCATGAAGGAAAGGGGAGCTGTGCTTTGGTTGTGGCCAAAGTGAAGTTAAAGAAAATGTCACAAGAAACCAAAAGGAGTACATGATCTGATGGATACAGAAGTAGGAAAGAAAGGTGAGAATGAGGACTTAATCCTCCCTCTACAACAAAGGATTTGCAGAAACATCCAGCATTGGGCTTTAAAAAACTTACATATATATATGTGTATATATATATATATATATATATATATATATACACATATATATATACACATATATATATTTTTATATATATAAAATATTTATATGTATATAATATTTATAAATTTTTAATGTTTATTTTTTTAAGAGAGAGAGAGAGACAGAGTGTGAGTGGGGGAGGGGCAGAGAGAGAGAGGGAGACACAGGATAAGAAGGAGGCTCCAGGCTCTGAGCTGTCAGCACAGAGCCCCATGTGGGGCTCGAACCCACGAACGGTGAGATCATGACCTGAGCCAAAGTCGGACGCTTAACCAACTGAGCCACCCAGGTGCCCCAAAATTTTTTATATATTTTTTAATGTTTATTTATTTGAGGCGGGGGGAAAGGGCAGAGAGAGAGGGAGACACAGAATCCAAAGCAGGCTCCAGGCTCTCAGCTGTTAGCACAGAGCCCAATAAACTGTGAGATCCCATAAACTGTGAGATCATGACCAACGCTCAACCCACTCAGCCACCCAGGCACCCCTGGGGGAATTGGGCTTTTACCCAGAACAGAGAGTAAGTTGAATCTGAACATGGTTTTATATTAAAGGCTGGAGACACCCGTGTGACATCTGAGGTAT
The DNA here is from genome assembly GCF_023721935.1 of Panthera uncia. Lineage (NCBI taxonomy): Eukaryota > Metazoa > Chordata > Mammalia > Carnivora > Felidae > Panthera > Panthera uncia. The sequence goes on from NC_064811.1 coordinate 82,072,934, forward strand.
ATATAATGATTTTTTTATTTTATTGAATGCTGCTTACTAGTCTAAGAATCAGATTTGCTAAGTCACAATGATGACAATGCGTTTACTGAGCAGAGGATAGACCATAAATTTGTTCTGTAGAAAATTGTTCCAGACAGAGTGGGTTATAAACTGTTTGCTTTGCAAATATGGAGGGAGAGATTATCAGAACAAATAGACTCTACAGAACAAGAATTTCAATGCAGCATCAGTAACTACTTAAATCAGAGATATCACCATTGTTGAGCAATAAAGTATTTCCTAAGTGTGAAGGCCACCATTACATCACAGTTGACATTAATCTGCAAACTGATTTTTTTTTTTCTGGTTTGGGTGACAAATTCATGCCAGAACAATTAAATCTACTTTCCTGACAAAGTAACAGAGATGTTAACAAGAGAAAACAAAATAGATGTAATATCACATTGTTACCATTATATAATTAGTGTCTTCTATTGAAATAGATATTGAAGAAGTATGATGCTCTGTATAAACATTGCTATTAGTTTAAAATCCTTAGGCAAAATGTACCAGAATAATGAATTTTCAAGCAATTCTAGTAAGTAGCTTTAACATTTATCTGTGTATCTTCAACTACTAGTACAGTACTTGACAACAGGCCCTTATTAAATGTTAATTAAAAGATAAACATCAGTAAATTTTCCTGAATAGCCAGACTTTTCAAAATATTGCAGTTCTTCTATCATTTTAAATAGAATTGCAACTGGCTAAAAACAGAAAGTAAAAACAGGTTGAATTTATATTGAACATATGACTCACTGTTGAAGCCTCATATTGAAATAAACTTTCCCTGTGTAATGGTAAATCCTTATTCCTTACACTTCATTACTATTTGTAAGCATATCTCTGCTTTTTTGTGACCTCAGTAGCATTGAAGACTGGATCAATTTGGACTTATGATACTTTTTCTGATAGAGGGTCACTTTAAAATCTGGGAATAATTTGTAGGGCACTTTCTGTGTTCTTGGCATCTTTCTTATCTCTAGTGAGACTTCTGTAACATTTAGAAGCATGATTCTTCATATTCTCCCTGGACAAAGGTTGAGGTAGAATGTATTTGCTAAGTTCAGAAGGGTTACTTACCAACTATCAAAGTGTCCTCAGAACTCTTGTTCATTTTAACAGCCTACTAGCAAGGAAAAATGAGCCGGCAAAGTAAATGCCAAAGTTGACTAGAGCAGCCTCCTGAGGTTTAATCTCCAGGAAAGTGTGTCCAAAATTGTATCCACTCCTGTACCACTTTTGTTGAGTCTCTATATCCTTTACTCTGCCTGCTCTTAGGTCCTTACTCTTTTTCCTAAAAGTCAAGTCATGAGCAGGGAGGGGCAGAGAGAGAGAGGGAGAGAGAATCCCAAGCAGACTCCATGCTGTTGGAGCAGAGCCCAATGTGGGGCTTGAGTCCAAGGAACCTTGAGATCATGACTTGAGCTGAAATCGAGTTGGATGGTTAACCGACTGAGCTACTCAGGCACCCCCACTTTTAAAAATTTAATCCAGTTTTTAAAAAGAAATATTATATTAGTACCACAAACGAAGAGTAAGATCTCTCTGGTCATTAAAGTAACCATGAAAATAAAAACATGAAAAAAGTAATGTTCCATATAGATACTATTAACTATGATCGTTCCATGCTTGATCCTGTGTGCTCCATGTTGAAAAGTGAAATTAGTGAGTGTTAGGCCATAACAAAGACATAAGGACACCAAAAATATGCTGAGATAACCAAAAGCATAATAGAGATTTGAGTCAAGGTTATTGAATTCCATGACATTCATCCCCCAAATTATCTCAAGTACCACCAGTTGTACTCATTACATGCCCTAGGAATATTGCTCTAGCTTCTTAAGGCCACCCAATTAGTCATAAAGTACCTTGTAATGCACCAAATTATAGCTTTTCCATATAGCAGAAAGTCAGATCTGACTGTTTTCTTTCCTTCCATTTTCTTCTCATACTCGCGTACATTTTTATCATCTTCTTCTTCTTTTTTTTTTAATGTTTATTTTTGAGAGAGAGAGAGAGCATGAGCAGGGGAGGGGCAGAGAGAGGAGGCACAAAATCTGAAGCAGGCTCCAGGCTCTGAGCTGTCACACAGAGCACCACACGGGGCTCAAACTCTCGAATCACAAGATCATGACCAGAGCTGAAGTCAGATGCTTATCTGACTGAGCCACTCAGGCACCCATGTTATCATCCTCTTTTAAGAACCAAAGTCAAATGGGCTTAAAGCCCAGCATTGTTTTAGGGACTGATAATATAGGTACAAAGTAAAGGCTGAGTGGGTGATGAATAATCTTTAATGTCTTAAATACCATTGGTCCACATATAGGCCTGTAACAATCAAGTCTGGCCTGAGTAAAGCTTTTAATTTTTGTCTCATCTGACATTATCATCAACGAAGTAGACAAACTATAAAGCAGTCAACAGTAGAACCAATTTATGAAAACATTTAGCACAGTACTTCAAATGAATCTGACCTTTACACTTAAAAAAACATCCAAGTCAAGTTTTTAAAGGATAATAAATTGAACTGCTTTTTTTTTTTAACACTTTGGGTAAGAATAAGGATGTTAACAAGATAAAAATATTTAGATAAATTATTGTTTATTTACAAGATAAAGTTCAGTTGGAATAAAGTGAACAACCAAAGAGTAAAAGCCAAGAGTATACAAATTTAGTAGAATAGTATAAAAATAAGTACAACAGGAAAAGATGTAAAACCAAAGAAAATGAATAATTAATATAATACTTTATCTTAAATTCATACTTGCAAATGGAACTGTAGTAATGAGATCATGTTATATAACTATGAAGTAACCATTGCTCTTTTGTTCAGTAATGGTTAGATTCTTATTGCGACATGAATTCAATTTTGATCTTTGCATTTTAGACAAGTAGGAGAAAAATTTGTCAAAGAAGAGAAATTGATGTGAATAGAGATGGAAATTGGATTCCAGTAGAAGAAAAAGGAGTTGGAATGATTTACTGTTTAATCTGAGAAAACAATGTCTGAAACTGTAATATCATTTGTGTCTATATCTTAATTTCCCAATATACGAATGGAAGCGAAAAGAATTTCACCTTAACATTTCTGATGTTTTACTAGATGAAAAAAATTACTGATTATTTTACCAATATTCAGAGATATAAATGGGCAAATATGGTTCGTTAACAGTAATTCTCATGTAAGCACATCAAGAAATGCAAATGATAACTAACCCAAATTTATTAGTAAAATATATTTGCAATGAAAACAACATTATAACTTCCATTAATTACAGTGTATAATTTAAAAATTATGTTAATCTGTGCTGCTTATAAAATTTATTGCTATTATTATTATGACAGTATTACAAAAAAAGGTGATGAAGCATTATTTTAGTTCTATCTGCACCAATTCTTCAATGTCAAATTAAAGCTCCGAACTTTAAGAATTTAATAGGCAAGACATATAATCCTAAAGATGTTTTTGGCTTATGGAACAAGTAAATAAGAGATCAATTAAATAAATTCATCCAGTATTAATTAAACACTTACTGTGGATATCGCTAGAGAGAAAATAATTTACCTTGAAACCCAGGACAATTCCCTTGATGCAAGGTGTTCTTTCTGATCTGAATATCAATCAAAAATTGTATCAAAAACTTGGGGCGCCTGGGTGGCTCAGTTGGGTAAGTGACCGACTTCGGCTCAGGTCATGATCTTGCAGTTTGTGAATTTGAGCCCCGCATTGGGCTCTGTGCTGACAGCTCAGAGCCTGGAGCCTACTTCAGATTCTATGTCTCCCCCTCTCTCTACCCCTCCCCTGCTCATGCTCTGTGTCTCTCTGTCTCTCAATAATAAATAAACATTTAAAAAAATTGTATCAAAAATTTGAAAGTATTACACGTCTGGATAATAGCACTTATATCAGCCATACACTGCTGTGCAACAAATTGTCTCTACACTCATGTCTTAAAGCAATTGTTTACTATCTCCCACAATTTTTGTGGGGAAATAACTTCAGAGCAGCTTTGACCAATTCTGGCTTTGGGTCTCTTACAAGATGGCAGTCTATAGAGATTGCAGGTGGGGCACCAATCTCCAAGTGTGTGATGGGTCTGGAAGATCCATTTATGAGGTGATTCACTCACATTGCTGGTAAGTTGGTGCTGGCTGTCAGTTTTACTCCACTGGGTCTGTCCACAAGGTTGCCGGATTGTTCTTACAACGCGGTGGCTGGCTCCCCCCCCAGAGAAAGCAGTCTGAGAGACTGAGGTAGAAGCCATAATGTCTTTTACTGCCTAGGCCTTAGAAATCACACAATATCTCTTTCACTGTATTCTATGAGTCACACAAGTCAGCCTTAATTAAGTGTAAGAATGTTCTACCTACATGCTTGAATACCAAGAAGCAGGGATTATTGGAGGCCATCTTGGATATTGGCTACCACAATACAATTTGTTGGATTACTTTCAAACACAGAGAATATTAGATTAAAAAAATAAATTGCTGTCTTTTAGGAAAAAAAAATTCAAAGTTTTATTTATAGCCTGAACCTGTTAACTCAATTTTCCCATTGCTTCCCAACAGATAAGCTGGTTTCTTTGCTATCTCTTAAACTTGACATTTTTTACTTCCAACGTCGTAGTTTTGCTCATGTTTTTTCTCCTTTTTAAAAAATTAAATAAAAATATCAGAGAACATGGATAATTTTTTTTCTTTAAAGTTCAGCTAAAGTTGTACCATCTGCCTAAAGCCTTGTTTATTAGTTCTGTCTACAATAACTTTCCTTTCCTTAGAATTTGTATATATAATTTTAAAAATAATTTAGAGAGAGAAAGCACAGCAGGGTAGACAGGCAAAGGGAGAGAGAGAGAGAGAGAGAGAGTCATGAGGAGGCTCCAACCTCAACACAGAGCCCACTTTGAGGCTGGGTCCCATGACCCTGGGATCATGACCTGAGTGGAAATCAAATGTTGGACACTCAAACGATCGAGCCACCCAGGGGCCCCTATATATACTGTTCTTAAACCACACAATTAAACACTTAATGAGTACTTTTCATTAATTTAACGGACAATAACTGAATGCCTACTATGTAGCAGGGCAAAAATAAGTGATGGCATACAGTTAATGATTTATTTCCCTTACCAATACGAATAATTTACTTATGCACTCATGATACTAATATTTAATATATTAGTTCTGTAAGTATATTTTCAAGTTTCTAAATGTAAGCTTTTTTTTGATGCCCCCAAGTATGTCTTTTGTGTGCAGAAAATGTCTTACACAAGTTAATTCAGTTTTGGAAGTATATATTTAACTTTCTTTTTAATTCACAGAATTAAAAATCTTTTTCTCTCTTAAGCTTTTAAACTCAATTTACAAATGCTATTATTATTTATTAATAGGCAAATTTAACAATTCCTTTAGAGATCCTTTAACATTTAATCCCATTTATATATTTGGTTAATTTCCCTTAAGTATTTAAAATTTTATTCATAAATTGAAAGTAGTTAACATATACCAGTTTACCTGCCTTTGAGGATTTTGTAGAGATAATGTATATAAAAGTACTTTGCAAACTCCTAATTAATGCATAAATATGGCATTATTGTTATTAAATCATAAAGTCAGATGTGCTTCCATATTGAAATGATTCAGTGGTAAACAAAGCATGTGGCTTTGCTCATAACTACTTTTAATAAATGTTGTATCAATTCTTAGAATGGCTACAAATGTTTTTAAATAGTACTTCTCTTTCCATGACTCAGATGAAAATTGGAGAAAGTCAAATCTAAATGAAATTAAAGTCCTCAGGAAGATTAAACCTTGTTCCAACTCATGACAGCCTGTCTTGAACACCACCAAACATGGCGACCCAGCTTCGATTTGGACTTCACAAGACAGGTTCCAGCCTCAAAGAGGATCTGGTGAAGACCAAAGATCCGGAGGTGCGTTGCTGGCCATGAGTCCTCACGCGAGCATTTAGTCCGTGGAACAAGAGTGCACGAATCGACTAGTGCATATCAAATTAAAGAGGATGAATGCCTCTGACTGCTAAAGTAATTCCAGGTAGTGACATCCTACAGAAAGCTAGCTCAATACAAGGGAACAAACCAGAAGCAAGTCTTACACGGAAAGCTTCTGACTCTAAATAAATAAGACTGAATGACAACCTAAAATCCAAGAGAAAAACAGAATGAGATTGAGAGAAAATTGGTAACATCTAAATTAAAGCTTAAAGCTATATGGTCTTCCCTATTCCTAGGAGATTTGTCCTAGGGATGCAGGGGTGGAGGGAGAAATGGAGAATCCACAAATAGTGCATGAATAATGACAATAGAGATTTATATACCAAATTTCTTGTTATTTCTTGATATTTTCTGATTAAATTGATTCAGCCTCTGTTACATAGTAATCACTCTTAAGACTTGAGGAGTCTTTTCATCTACCCCATAAGACAGCTTATTTCCCTTGTAGGTAGGTCCTATCTTTAATTTTAAGTTTCTTAAGTTCAGGCTCTGTATCTTTTGTAATCATTATAAAAGGGTAATATAGACAGAAAAGTGCAAAAATACAAATATACATATCGTGAATAGACATTAACCAGAACCTAGTGTAATTATGACCCAGATTAAGAGAGAGAATATTCCCAGCAGTGCAGAAGCTTCTTGGGAATATTCTATGAATTATATCCCTCTCCCACTGCTGTAGAGCAAATCTTGTAGCAAATCTGACTTAATTTCTAGCCTTTCTTTTTGGGTTTACTGTCTATGTATACATCTGAATATGATAGAATTTGAATTTGACCATTCTTATCTTCATGTAAATTGCAATACATTGTAGGTATGTTTTGTGTTTTGTTCAATTTCGTATTTTAAGATTTTTTTTTATTGATTATAGCTATAGTATGTTTATTATTGTTGGTTCATACAGTTCATTGAATGAATAAACAATAATTTACTTATTAATTTGGTAATTCATAGACATTTGAGCTGTCACTAATTTTTGTCTATTACAAAAAAATGTGCAACTATGAGCATGCTTATATTTCTTTTGCTTTTCTTTTTTTTTGAAAAAGTGAAGTACCTATTTAAGACTGCCAATTATTTTGTTTTGTTTTGTTTTGGGATTGGGTTGTTTTAATTTTCCTTACTGATCTATAATTATTTCTATATATTCTAGATGAGTTTGTTGTTGTTGTTGTTGTTGTTGTTGTTGTGGTTAGTTATATCCATGTCAAATACCTTGTTCCATTTTGTGGCTGTCTTTTCATTTTCGCTGTTATTTCTTTTGAGAAACTGAATAATTCTAATGCAACAGAATATATGCCTTTTAATTTATGGTTAGTGTTTTTTGTGTATTTTCCTAAAATAAAGTTTCAGAGATATTCTCCTGAATTTTCTTCTTAAAGTTTTAAATTCCACATTTGCATCAGTATATAATTCATCTGGAATTGGTTTTTGTATATAGTGTTACGTGGGAATCAATTTTAATTTTTCCCCAGTGGCTACTGGATTGTCCCAGCAGCATTTATGAAAAAAGCCAATCCTTTCCCACTGCTCTGTTTTACCATCTTTGTTTTCTATCTAAGATCCATATATCTGTAGGTCTGGTTAAGGGCTCCTTATTCTATCCACTGATCTTTATAGCATTAATGCCACTACGGCTTGATACACCACCTGTGCTCCAATTTGACAGTTTTAATTATTATATCTTTATTATGGCACTTGATAACTGGTAAAACAAGTTCTCCTTTTTTGTTTTTCTTAAGAATTACTAAGATTTTCTTGACTTTAATGTACTTCCATATAAGTTTAAAATCAGATTCCTACATTCCACAATAAAATTTATTAGGGTTTTAATTGGAGTTATCTTGAGTCTACAGATCTATTTGGAGAAAATTAACATAATTTAAATACGGGGTTGCCCAATCAATGAACATGGTATATTTTTCTAATTTTTAAGGTTTTCTTTAATTTCATTCAGTAAGTTTTAGTATTCTCTTAAGAATCGTACATCTCTTTTATTAGAATTATTTATAGGTACTTGGTGTTGTTTCTTTTTTTCTTTGATGTTTTTGTAAACTGTATTTTGTTAAATGTTCAAATGGCTATTGCATAGATAGAAATGTAATTAATTTATATAAATTCTATATCCAGAAACCTCAGTTAATTCTTCAATTCTAATAATTTATCAATAAATTCTTATAGATTTTCTACTTATACAATCATATCGTATCCTGCCCAAGTAATAAATTTTTACTTTTTCCTTTCCATTTATGGTAATATTTATTTTTCTTGTCTTATAGTACTAGGTAGCATATTTGGTACAATGTTTTATAAAAATAACATTACTGGACAAGATTGTTTTGTTCTCATTCTCAGAGGGAAAGCTAATATTTCCCCACTCTACACAACGATTGTCACAGTTTTTGAAGTTATTCTATCAGATTAAAATATCTTGTTTCCAATTTTTTTTTATTAATTCAATAATATTGAATTGTTAAAAGAGGTTTTTTTTTGGCATCTGTTCTAATGATCATATGTTGTACTCCTTATTCTGTCAATCTAGTGAATTAAGTTGATTTCTTAGTTAGTTTTTTTTATTATTATTATTATTTTATTTATTTATTATTTTTTTTTTTTTTTTAGGGCAATTTCTAAGCCCAACATGGGGCTGGAACTCACAGTCCCCAGATCAAGAGCTGTGTGCTCTACTGTCAGAGTCAGTCAGGTATGCTGATTGGTTTCCTAGTTTTAAACCAACTTCACATTGCTAATGTAACCCCAACTTGGGCAAATTTAAGTAACTTTTTATGTTTTGCTGGATTTTCAAATCTATTTTTCATAATGAGATTGACCAACAGTATTCCTCTCATAATATTCTCGTCAAGTTTTGATTTTAGCCATCTGCTAGCCTCATAAAATAAGTTGGGGAGTAAAACTTCTATCTTTAGTCCCTGGAAGAGTTTATGCAAAACAAAATTTATTTGTTATTTGAATGTTTAATATAACATTTTGGTGACACTAATTGTGAGATTTTTCTTTGTGGGAAGGTTATTAATTGCTGATTCAATTCTTTAATGAGTAAAGATCTACCACAATTTTGTATTTCTTCTTGAGTTAGTTTGAGGGGCCATATTTTTTAGAAATGTATTCATTTTATATAAATTTCCAAAATTATTGAATTATAAAGCTTTTTATAATATAGACTTACATTTTTAGTGGCATCTAGAGTGATGTTTGCTTTTTCATTTTTGTTTGTTTCTTCTCTCCTTTTTCTTGATTAATTTTGGTAGAAATTTAGCAATCTTATTATATACGGAAATTCTTTGCATTATGTATTTCTTTTCTATTTCATTAATTTTGGCTCTTACTTTTCTTATTTCTCCCATCTACTTTATTTGGGTTTATTTTGCTCTTTTATTTTTTCCTTTCTTATGTGTACAATTAAGACTACAGAGTTTCCTCTAATCAGTGGTTTAGCTCCATCTTACACATTTTGTTATAAAATATTTTATTTCCTCTTCATATTCAACACATTTTCTCTAATTGCTATCATCGTTTTTTCTATGATCCGTAGGTCACTTATAAGGGAATGCCTTAACTTCTAAACATACAGATAATTTTATTGTTCTAATTATAATACTGATTTATAGCATAATCACATCAAACTTTGAGAAAATACACATTCAAGGCTTTAATTGCTTCAAAGGAAAGATTGGCACACAGTATCTGGCCCAATGTGTGAACATCAAAGTTTTATTCAGGTACTAATGCATGTGAAATCACAAAGTTGTGAGACACTCATAATCAGATTTTCAAATAAAATACCTAAAGCCTGTTGACACTGGAATCCCTTTATCCACTCTGTAACATAAAAGGAATAAAAGTGTGGACAGAGGCACGTAGATGTTATTTGACAGGAGGTTGTCTTTGCAAAATACTTCTTTCGAATCCCATTCTCATTTACTTTACCTCCAAGGAGCAAGGCTTGTCTGGTCTGCAATGCAAACCTGCCCTAATATGTGGTTCTTACAGTTGAAAGTCATAGCGGCCAGTGACTCATACTTGGAAAATCAGTACAATGAAAGACTGCTGCCTAGCTGCTGTAGTGTAGGAACAGGAGAGTTATTACTACATTGAGAACGACTGCCCCAGCAGAGCTTATTAGAGAAAGAGATATATGACTGTTTCTTGTGGACCAAACGCAGGGAGAGAGTGAGAGAGTGAATTTAGAGCTACTTTGAGTCCTGTTCCTCAGGTATATGTAAAGAGTTGGGCACGTTAACATCGTGAAGCTCTGGGTTAACACAGGATTACCAGTTTTTTGTTCAGAAGGACTAAGAAGCGAACTCCCAGAATAAGGATCCATTCTTATGAACCAAAGAGCTGCAAGGGGCAAGAGGCCCAAAAGCACACCTTTGAAAATGCACCATTCAGCAGTTGTCTTTAACTATCTATGAAGCTCCGGGCACAACTTACGGTGCTAGATCAAGTAATACCTTTCATTCACCTTTCTTACTCCTTGCTCACTCTGTTCCCAACATGGAGTGGTCAGAAAGGGGCTGGAGGGAGGACAGGGAACCAGAAAAACAGAGAAACTATAAAGAGACCACTTTGTAGAATTCCATCCCACATGAACATGTTCTATAGGAGAGAATTTTCAATCATTGTTTTGGATTGTATATTCTAATTTTGAATTGATGCACTCTGCAAATTTAGTTGTCCATAAAATTGTTCACTTTTTAAGAGTGAGCAAAAAGGCCATGGGCTTTCAATATTTTCTTCACGGGTGGAAGTTTATGTTCACCAAATAAGTTGTTAAGAGACGGTGGGAAACAAAAATAGTGTAGAATTTTAATCACATTTTATGATTTGTAGCTTCTAAATTCTTTAAATCATTTTCTAAGTTTCATGCTTTCTTAAGTCTATGAAAAAAAGAGTATTCATCAGCACTAAGTTAATTATGTATAACTATACTTCAATAAAAACATTCTTATTTATGAAAAATGAAAAAAATGGTGACTGGAATATGTCTTTAAAATTCTGAGATGGAGTTAGCAAGCCTAGTCAATTACAGGAAATTGCCCCAGAACCCTTTTCTTTCCAAATCCACTGAACCACCACAAACATGGAATAAGTTTGCAAATTATCCACTTAATGCTTATTTGAAATCCTACAAATTCTATGAAATAGGTGAAGGAATTAACCCCAATACCCACAGAGGTTGGACAGAGAAGTGAATGAGAGACCCAGGAAGGGTACAAGTACCCATATGTTTGTAAGAAAGAGAACATTCCATGATTCAAAGGGGCATGTATTACTGAGGGTTTTCTTTTAAATGGCTATTTATTTTTGAGAGAGAGATCATGCAGAAAGGGGAGGGGCAGAGAGAGAGAGAGAGGGACAGAAGATCCAAAGCAGGTTCTGTGCTGACAGCAGACAGCCCAATGCAGGGCGCGAATCCACAAACTGCGAGATCATAACCTGAGCTGATGTCAGGCACTTATCCAGCTGAGCCACCCAGGCGCCCCATTACTTAGATTTAAATGAATGCTGCCATGAGGAATATGAGGCCCAGAGTTGCCAGAAAACCTGAAAATAAGATCATCAATGTCCTTCTTTGTTGCTGTTTTGTGAAGTTTTCTTATTTTTAAATATTTTCCTGTAGTCATAGAACACTTTGGGGCCAAACAATACACATGCACAGGTTATGTCAGTGGATGCCAGTTTGTGAGCCCAGGAAGAGACCGTATTAAATTCCTCCTGTCACATATCCCAGTGTGTTAAGTCATGGCAGGTAATAAGCCAGGTGACAAATTTCACCTTGTAATTTTCCAATACTACCAGTTTTTCCCTGCATGGCTATTGTAGATTCATAACATCACAGCTTCTCAATCTCTTTTTAAGCTTACAAGGTATCTGTTAACATTGGCCCTTGAACTCGCCATACCTTCTCAGACTCCTCTGGCTCCAGCACCTCTCCAGGAACCAGAAATATTTGTGTTTGGATTATTGAACACATTCAGACACCACCTGAAACTTTGATGAGAAGGCCATAGCTGTGTCTCTAACCAAACTATTATTCAAGGGGGTTCCTCTTGAGCAGCGACAGGACAGAGACCCAGGGTCTTGCAGTGTTGATGAAAACAGGAAGGAGATTAATAGTAGAATGGAAAGCAATCAATAGGAACTCATAATGAGTAGGGAATCTCCTTACAATGAATGGATAAAAAAACTTGGAATTTAAACCTATGCACCTATGGAGATTTCAGTGGTTCAAATCTAGTTTGCCTTGGCCAAATCTAATTTCTATTATACTAAACTAGTACAAGAAAAAAAAAAAAACACAAAAACACAAAACACACACACAAAATGAAAAACAAATCCCAAAAAACAAAAAACCTAAAAATCGCTCTGAATTCATATTAAGTCTCCCTCTGAAAGCAGCAGACCCTAGCACCTTTTTTTTAAAGGTTAACACCTCTGGGAATCTTGTGGGTCTGAGGGGCAATAAAAAGAGTTCAGATGATTGCTCAGGAAATTGAAATCTAGTCCAGGATTTCTCAGAACGTAAGTCCATGTGCCAGTGTATACAAATTATCCATAGTAATTGCTGAAGCAGAGTTGTCTGGATTTTACTGGAAGCACTGGGGATGAGCCCTAGGAAAATCTATTTTTCACAGGTAACTTAAGTGATTCTTATGAGTAATAAATGTTAAAACCTACTGATCTGAATTACAGTGTGTGTGTCCTTAGGCTTTTCTCCTCTGACAGTGAACCCAGTAACGCCAGCCTGCACAATCACCCAGGCAACGGCAAGAATTAAATGAGATAATTGATCAATAAAGTGCTTTGTAAAATGTGTAGCATGTTGCAAATGAAATGGATGGAAGAATGAAGGACTAGCAGTAGATATAATGATAAGAAGAAAGAACCCTATTGCATATCAGGTCCAGAAGAGTGGCTGGAAGGCCATTGGGGAGTGCTCCTCCCAAATTATCAGAGGTTTTGTTACATATCTTTCTTCCTCCCCTTCTTATTCTTCAGATTTCCCCCATCCCAACCCTCTCAGAGAGGCTTTCTCTCTTTCTCCCAGCCTCCAGCACCTTCTCCGACTCTTTTTAACCTCATCTTTACTCTCAATCTTTTTCTGGATGTCAGTGAATTTATCTTTCTCTCTCTTTCTCTCTCTCTTCTTCTATCCCTCCCACCATCACATGTGTCCAAATTATATACAAATAATACCACAGGGCAAATGGGAAAACTGTCTTTCGTGGGTGTGTCCTCTGAGAAATGTCTCTCATGGCAGAGAAATGACCCTTTACCTGTGAAGCAGATACTTTCCTACAGCCCTGTCTGAAAATTCCCAAAGGAAACAACATGAGGAAACAGAATTGAACATCTTGATCCAAAATGAACACATCTAGAAATAACAGGATGAAAGTGAAGCAAGATAACTTGAGGCAAAATACACAGAAATTGCTTGTTACAGATCACACAATGATAGATCTGGAAGAAAACTTGAATATGATTTCGTAGGACTGTACTCATATTGTTGATTGGGAAATTAAAGACTCGAGAGGCTAAAACATTTGCTTGGCCCAGCCACACAGCAGGCTTGTGGCCCCTCTAACACCGAAGGCCTCTTGGCTTCAAGACCAACCAGTACACTTCACCTTTGCACAGTGCCGGCTTGTGACATTAGTCGGAACTCAGTGCAAAAAAAGTTGTTCTATTGCCGGATATATACATACAGCTAAAGCAGACTTTATTTTATGTAACATACTGGAAAATGGTATGTACATTGTAGGTAGTTTGTGTCTTTATTTGACAAAGTAAAAACCGGTTAATTGCCTGTCAACTGCCCGAGGGGAATTTTATTATTTACTGATCAACGAAAATGTTAAAACCTGGGAATAACTGAATTATTTAATGCCTTTGCTTCTGGACAAGATTAGAATAAAGTTATTAACTCAACACACGGAATGAAGGCCTCAGAGTTGGAGAGGTAAAGTCTGTAATCAATGCATCTCTACAGTTGAACTTCCACAATTTTACATTTTAGCAAGAATGAGGACTAGTGAGATCTAAGTGTTTCAGAATTACCCAATGAATTGTAGGATACTTTTTTTTTTTCTTCTGAGCGAGACACAGGAATGATTCAACACTTGCGTTCTGATAATCATACCACTCCTATGCGATTTGAACAGTTAATATAAACCAGAGGTGGGCATTTTCTGCTATTTATACAGCAACAGGACTGCAGGTCAATTTCATAAAGCAAACTAAATCAGTTCAGCTGACCAAAATGACACTCACAACTTCTCCACTACGCAGGCCAAGGATAAAAATAAATATTGTCCTCAAGTCACTGAAAACAAATCCAGGAATGTTTTGTATATTTTCAACTCTGACTTTTTTCAACTCTGCTGACTTTTGAAGAAATACAGTTTTCCAAATTGAAGCAAGAGCTAGTTAGTGATCATCACCTATGTGTCCAAAGATAGGTCCTGGGGGAAAAAAAGATCAATTCGATATTGTCTTTGTTCTCAAGAGATTTACATTCAGTTAGGTTACAATGGACCCTAATAAAAGGATTTTAAATGGCTGGCAGGATTGTCATTTTTCTTTCTTCTATTTTGCAAATCTATGGAGTTGTCAACTTTGGTTAATATAAAACTGGTTCCCAACAAATGAGGCTGTCAGAAAAAGATAAAAAGAAAAATAACAAAAAGCTTATGGATTCATAAAAAAAAAAAAAAGAAAAAAGAAAAAGAAAAGCTTATGGATTCACATCATTTCATTATCTTAATCCCAATAATGCAATTGCTGTTAATTTTGTGTATTTAAAATGGAGGATCTCGTTTTCAAAAACTGGGTCCACAGGGAGAGATACTTGAGAGATGTTTCATTGTTGGAGAGAGTTGTCACCATGGCCACGAGCTGACGAATGCAGGAGTGACCTCTCTTCCCTAGAGACAGCGTCCCAGAGCTCGCCGTTTATGTCCTCACCCTTGCCAAATGCTCTCGGAGGACGATTTCACAGTTCATACCACAAAAAATAATTTCTTTCCCCATTTGAGCTAAAAATAAATTCAATGCCTGATACAAATGGTTCTGTGTTTCATGTGTGTGGTTTTTATAACTCAAACAGTAGTTCAACACATGGCTACTTGAATGTGTAGCAGCCGTAGAAAAATATATAAAGGTATTTCTTTCTTTCTTTATTTTGAGAGAAAGTATGCACATGTGTATGAGCAGGGGAGGGGCAAAGAGAATGGGAGACAGAGAATCCCAAGCAGGCTCTGTGCTGTCAGCGCAGAGCCTGATGGCTGGGCTCCAACCCACGAGCAGTGAGATCATAACCTGAGCCGATATCAAGAGTTCAAAACTTAACCGACTGAGGCACCCAGCGCCCCAACATATAAAAGTATTGTAGCTCAAAGAGCAATCGTGGAGTGCCAAATTCCCAAATGTATGAAATGCCTTCCTACTTATTCCTTGATACTGTGAGTTAAATGTTAGTTTGCATATTAATAACCAATATTTAAATAGTAAACTATGAGTTCCAGAGCACTTCAAATAGGTTTTCTGATTTTCATGTAACACTAATACTGTGTCAGCAAATATCATTTTTCTCATATTCAGATGAAGAAACTGAGGCTAAGAAGTATTTAATGCCTTGGTTAATTTCAGCATACTAAGAAGCTAGACTCAAACTTGGTTCTCACGTTAAAATCAAGGTGTCTTCCCCTCACATATCCACCTCTCAGATTAAGCAGTGCTCAATACCTTAAGGAAGGTGAGAATATGTAAGGAGGCTGACAATTCTCAGGCTACAAAGTTAGCATCTTCATTAAAAACAAACACATTTTGGGGCACCTGGGTAGCTCAGTCGGTGAAGCATCCGTCTTCGGCTCAGGTCATGATCTCACGGTTTGAGGGTTCCACTCCCGTGTAGGGCTCTGTGCTGACAGCTCAGAGCCTGAAGCCTGCTTCAGATTCTGTGTCTCCCTCTCTCTCTCTCTCTCTCCCCATCCCCCACTCATGCTCTGTCTCTCTCAGAAATAAACATCAAAAAAATTAAAACAAAAAAACACAAACATATTTTTACTTATTAGTTTGAGTGGTTAGTTTATACAGTGAGTTAAATAACTTACAAATCTGAAAGACATTCGAGAGAATACGATCTGCACATATCAAATTGTGCCTACACGTATGGTGATTAAAAACATGGCAATCATCTTTCTAGCATCTCACATCAATTCTTCAGTAAAAATTTTCACGCGCTGGTTTTTCACTTTGTGAGAATTAACATCATAATTATTTAAATATTTGCTGAGTTTGCATTAGAATCGATTTGGAAATAAGGCAGTTTGTCTAAGGAATGGGACATAATAAACTAGAGAACTCTGAGTCCCTAAACTCGGCAAACCTTACAGAGTTCTCACATGCAGGGCACTATTGCGGGTGTTTTCTTTGTGTGCATGCCTTCACGTGATCCCCCTAATATTCCCATGAGGTAGGGACTGCGCTGGTCCCATTGCACAGCTGGGAAAGCTGAAGGTTGCACAACTTGCCCAAGTTCACACAGATAGTAAGTGGCAGAGCTGGAATTTGAACCCAGACAGTCTGGCTCCAAAAGAGTTATAAATGTGACACTAAGTGATTAATTCACTGTTAGTTATTTCCTTAGCTTCTTTCCTTCTCCAAGTCTCGTATTAGCTGCACTGACATTTATATTGCAGACAACCACATTGTTTTTTCCCAACTAACTTAACAATCGGTAGGTAGGCAAATGCCTACACCTCTTTTCAATGCATCCCCTTAGTAATTAATTGAATCCAGCACAGCAAGAGGATCATTATCGCTAAGTGGAAACTCATTCATGGCACTTAGTTTGTGGTTTTTAAGGTGTGGAAGATGCTATGAGAGGCAGCAGTGGCTTCTGAATTACCCAAGTGTTAAAGTCTCTATGCTTTCTCTTTTCCGTTAGAAAAATTCAACGTATTGCAATTTCACCACACTGGAAGGCAACAAGCTACAAGGAAGATTTTGAAGAACTTCCTCTCGTTTGATTTAAACCACATTGCTCTAGTATAACTTTATAGTCCCTCAAGCCTCATTTCCTAATCAGTAAAATGGGAATAATAAAGTTGGCCTTAAAATGTTGTGATGGAAGTGATCCGTGTAAAATGTCTGGCTTAATAAATGGTAGATGTCAGTAGATGTTGTGATGACACTCATATGGGTTAAATTGGACCAGATCCAACTATGTCAGGGTTTTGACACAACTAATTTGTGTTTAAGACAGAATATGACTGAACAGACAGATTTAAAAAGCAGTTCATATTTTAGATGAGCAGTGCACCAAGAATAAAATCAATGACTTCAACATTTTTGGCTACCAACCTTACAATATAATTCATTCCTGAATCTATACAAACAGGCAAATGATTGCCTTAGAAAAGGACCTGCTTAGAATATTGTTTAACACATTCAACAAAAGATCGATAAAGCTTTTTCTTGCTTTTTTTTTTTTAAGTGAAGAGGAAGAAAGGTGGTGAATAATGATTGGAGTATCAGAGAAACTGTAACAAGTCTACATCTCGATATATTCTTATCATTCACACTAAAATGAGCCCATCAAGAGAAATAATTAATCCTGGATTTCACTGGAAAACAGAGCCCAAGATGAAGCAGAGTGTGCAAACTCTCTGTGTGCAGACAGTTTGTAAAGGAAAGTGAAGTCAGGGAAAGGGAGAGAGGACTAAAGCAGTGAAACAGAGCAGGAACAGAAGAGGAAAGCATTTATTCCCTGGCTCCATTTCCTCTTTCGGCAGGAGTTGTCTCATAGAGGGGCTACTGCTCCTGCCCTTAAAGCTCAGATGCCCAACAGTGCCGTATGCGGTTCTGCCAGGGACACTGTCTCAGTATCAGAGTGACACAGACAAGAAAGCAAAAGATATACATTCACATGAAGCAAGGCGCTGTCAGGCTACACATGTGCCTGGCAGGTTGCCATAGCGATGGCTGGAGTAAACACAGCCGGAGAAGATAGAGGGAAAGACAAAACAGGGGTCTAATGCTTGTACAGTAGCTGCTTCTATTTAGACACTAGTTATGATTATCTCTGCTGATATTTCTACAAGACATAAAGCTTGTATTCAAGTTTAGAAAACTGTTTTTTTCTTTTCTTTTCCTTGTTTAAAACACTTTTTCCTATGGTTGTTCCAAATTTGGGAACCATGCAGTGGCCTTTCTAGATGTAACTGCCATCACTAATGGTTTTCATGTCGATGCTGATGTTGTGTCTGCAACAGTACAAAAGGGATCTTGTCTGCTAACTAAAAGAGTTTCTTCTAACACCCAACAGGAATTATTATCTTATCCTATAATGACCCACAGGAATTCAGTAACGGGAAAAGAGGCACTTACTAACAGGAATTGAATGTCCCTTAGAGTACATTCCTGCTTTGACATTCACTGTTTAGAAATGTGCATCTCAAATTGTTCTCAAAAATGAAGAGGAAGTTGGAAAGTGATGACTAAAAAAAAAAAAAACCCAAAAAACATAGAAATTACTTGAATTAGAATTATTCATAAGTTAAAATGTTTACCTGAAGCATGAAATGGAACTTCATCAATGAAAAGGAAAGGATGGGCAATGATCCAGTAAAATACAAGCTTTCTGAAAATCCCAAAGGGGCATCATTTTTTCCCTCAATTATCTGAATAATTACAATTAGCAAGATAAAATTGCCAGAGAATTTACTGGTGACTACTGTTATGAATCTCTTGAAAACAGAAATTCTAGACTGATCACTTCTACTTTTAGGTAGAAACTTCAAACAAAATGAGTAGTGGAAAAAAAAAAGAATGTTAAACAAATGGTGTGGGGACTGAATACTTCCCCGATGGATCTGTTTGCCTATTGGTTCATTCTCCTTACAATAGAACACCCATTTTAGGCAAGATTTGCTGACAGTGATTAAGCTAAACAGAAGTAATCAGTAAAATGATCTGCTCTAAAGCAACTCTTATGCTATCTAAAATAACACATGAATTAACTTTCTTAAACTTCACTTTTTATGAACTTTGTTTTTTTAAAAAAATCCATTTTGTATTTTTAAGAAGTTGCTTGAGAATAAGGTTTCTTCTTGAATATTTCTATCTATAAGAAGATACTACATAAAGTATTTTATTCCCAAAAAGGAAAAGTAGAGCTAATTCTTTTTAGATGCTCTTCCTCCCAAAGATTATAGTCAAGGCTGTTTCTTTTTCCATATTTGTTGTAAATTACTGTCACCCAGTGCTAGATGGTCCATCTATAGGTGTCATCTTCTCTCTTGGCCAGACTTTGGGAACTGGCTTCCCTTTGATAAGAAGCCCCTTTCCCTTTTCCTTATATTTGGTGCCCACTTTCGTTGCCAGGATCAAAGCAATCCATTTGTATCCATGTTATACACTATGAGTCATACATGTCCATAATCTTTCATATAAACAAGGCAATAAACTGGTGAGTGCTTGTCATTGGAAGAAATAAAAAATGAAAACAAAACAAAACAAAAAAAGAAGGCAACTGTATCATTCATTTACATGTCATCCGGCTAACTATGTCCTTACTATGTTTAGAACTGTTACTGGACAAACAAAATAAATATGGTAATTAAATATGGCCCCTACTTTCAAGGTGTTTATCATCTGGAAGAGGAGATCAGATATGCCTACAAATAATTATGATAGAATTAAAACACAAGTGCCATGAGAGAGCTAGAAATATGAGCATCCAGGTGAGAAATAAATTGCTTTTCTCTGTTATGAATCTTAAAGTGGGCAGGACTAAGAACTCCTGGGATTCAAGAGTAAAGAACACTCACCGCCACCTTCAACTTCAGGGGCATTACAATTCCCTGCGGATTTTAATTTACCCTCAACGTCTCTGTTTAAATATCTTATTAGGATTTCAAACTCACCATGTCCAAAATCAAAGACTTCATTTTTCTCCTTAAATGGTCTCCACCTATCTTTCCCTCCCTCTGCTCCCAAACCATTTTCCTACTTCTGGTCTTCAGATAATCCTCTCTGTACATCTCATTCACTTTCTCCCTCATTGCCAGTCAAGAATATGTCAAATCACAAACTTTCTACTCCCTTTAGGCTCTTCCCCAAATCTTTTTTTTTTTTTTTTTACTTTATTGACAGATTTTTAGACTGGCGATAACATTTGCACTATTTTCTTTAGCTTTCGTCTCTCCTGACTGCAGCAGTCTAATTTATATCCTGCCGACAGATTCATCTTCCCAACGTATAGCCCCAATCATATAATTTCCACACTGAAACACATTTAGAGGCTCTAAATGAATTAACTATTCAGTATTAACTATTGACTGAAAACTAGCCAATATTTTTCATCCTGGTAGCCACATATCTTGAGACTCTATTTCCAATCTTAGTTTCTAAAACTTAACCTACATCCAATGTGTACATCCAATCCTTACATTTCTACACTAGAATATACTGATGTTTTCATGTTCCTACTCAAGAAATTCCATCGGTCTGGAGCCTCCTGTTTTTCAAATTTCAAAGTTCATCATAATTTCCACTTTTATATGAAGTCTTTTCTGATGCCCTTACACCCCAAACTAAGCTCCCTATCATTCTTTATTCACCACTTAAGACTTACAATATAGTCAAACTTCTTATTCCTTACCTCCTCTTCTCTTCCCCATTTCAAGGGCCATGGCTGAGTCTTAAGTATTCTCTATAAATCTATAGCATTTAGTATAAAGCCTGTCTTACAGTGTGTTCAATCCATTTTTTCCATGAAACTGAATATTTGATCAGTATCAAATGAATCTCTCCAAGCAATTAAATTCTTCTTCAGATACCAATAAAATGATGTTTGTTCCCATTTGCAAATGCTAGAAACATTTTCATCTTTCCTAAATTAATGTAAACTCCAAAAAGCAAATGGCGCTTGAAGAGTAACTTGTTTCCAGGCCCTCTTCATTTCATGTCTTTCAGTCTTGACAGGAAAAGGCTCACAGATCTAGGCTTAAAAGCCAAAGGGGTTTAAAAGCCACAGGAGGGGTCTGTTCCGTTTTAAATACAATTTAGAAAACCTTGGGAAAGAATGACAGTTCCTTTTCAGGAACTTCACGTACATATTTCAACAGAACAGCTTTCCAAATTGGAGAATGTAAAATGTTATACCACCAACCAAGTAATAGAAAGTCACTCACTGCTGTGTAGAAAGATTCACTTGATTTTCACAATGAGCACAAAAGACTATATTGTATTTATTTAAATCTGGGACTGACAAAAATGTCAGAAGGAAAAAGAAAAGTAGTCAATTTCTCTAAAAGATCATTATTTAGGAATAAATTACTATGCAAAAAAGCATGGATCTTCTTGACAACTTGTGAATTTAAGGCAGATGAAATGCCTCCCGCCTCACCCCTAATAATCAGTTCTGCTGATGAAATATGTTAAGCATTCTAAGTTTGGGGAATGTACAAAGCTTTGAAATCAATGTGTTTCCGGTACAGAGGGTTAGGGAAAGAACTTAATAAATCAGCTTAGGAAATGCTTCATTTCCTGCGGCATATCTGGGGACAGAAACAGAACAGGCAGAGCCAGGTGCAACAGAACCATACAACCTGGTGGAAAACCTCTTCCAGTTCCTTCTGGGCATCACTTGGATGGGCAATTTATGCTCATGAGCTAAAGTTTCCTTTTTTTAAGAAAAATGGAGTAGATTTTACAGACACTTTCCTTAACAAATAGGCTTGTTGGCAGAAGTTGAAGGAGATAGTCATTATGTAATCATTATATCTGCTTAAATAAGAAAGTACCCTACTTGGGTTAATAGTTCATTAGAAAGAAGACACCATTAACAGGTTGTGCTCACTACTGGTGAGTGAAAAGAAGTTGGTATTTTCCCCAAATGATCATAAACAGAAAATCTGCCAGGTCATCTCTGGGTTATCCTGTACCTTTCCATCTTTCTTACGGCCAGGTTTTGCAGGCTGATTCTTGATTTGACACTACTGAATTCTTGAACTGATACCATTCCATTTTGCTTTCAGAAAGACATGTAATCCATTCAGAGTTTAACAATGCCGGGAAATTAGTGTACTTACAGACCCGGGGCAAGGGACAGCTTCATCCAGACTTTCAAATTTATATTGACCTGACCCGTGTTTGTAAGCAGTGTTTTTCATGGCATTGGGATTCCTACCAATCTTTCCCATGCATACTGAAGAGTTACTTAAAAGCTCATATACTGATTTCTGTGGCCTCTCACAAATACTCTTTATTTTAAAAACTCAGATGCTTGGTAACTCTTCTAAGTTAGGTTTTCTGGCCTTGATACCTGCTGCAACTTGACTCTGGAAACGCCAAGATGCATGGTAAGCCATCATAGGTGATTTTGAAGTGTTTGGGAATGAGTCCTAAATGTATGTATGTATTTTGAGAAATTAATGATAAATATTATTGAAGCAGTGTATGTAATTTTTCCTATATTATTACTCTATATTAGAATTTTTGTAGGCAATAAACTTTTGAAAAGAGCACATGAAAAAATAAAATTAGAACTGATATTTTCCCAGGGCCCCTCAGAATCAATATTTCCCAACTGTGCTCTTTTATGACAGCTTGTACTTTGGTTTTCATGCTTATTAAATCTGTCGTGTATTAGAATTACATATTTATTTTTCCCCACACTACATTTACCACTGTTGGTAAGGACAATGGCTTAATCATTCATGTATTTCTTGCACTGATGACTACATGGTAAGATCCTAATAAATATTGATTAAATTTAATTACGTACAGTGAATCCCTCAGAAAGGGTTAGAAGATAAATGTTAATAATCTCTTGCAACTGGCCATTAACATAGTCAAGACTTATATTGATTCACATATAGCCTTTGGTTGAGTCTCTGAAACTGCCGTCAATGGGTAAGATTTTTGAGATGATGAGCCAAATGTTGTGTGTATATGTGTGGATTTGTGCTGGTTTCTGGAGCAAATAAATGTTACTCACTTTTATCAAAATGACTCTCCTCTTTACTTCCCCGACCACCTCAAGATACTGCTATTCATTTTCCTAGGCAGCTTTATCCAACCTCTCAATTTATCAGAGCCAAAAGATAGTGGCCACGCATATAGGCCAGCATCTGCAACGCAATGTTTCTGACTACAGCCTTTCACCCATACTTGACACAGTAATTATTTCTAGACTTAACACCTGAAAGGAGCACAGTGGTGATAAATAGTACATTTTTAACCAGTGTTTAATTCCCAGGTTTTTATTCTCAAAAAATGCTATTGTGTATTCCCTGTACCTTTACGATCCCATCAAATACGCTGCAAGGCCACCGCACCAGCAAACATTTCCTTTCAGTGAAAACAAACATTCTCTCCGTGGAGCCTTCTCAATGCATTCCCAGTCAACATCCACACACTGGACACAGCAAATGAATTGCTGCAGCCACGTTTCAGGGCAAGGTCCCTGAGGGTAAACTGAGACTGAGTCCCCTGCTAGTGATTTCTGATCCACACCGTCAGAGGAATAAGAGAAAATGGTACCTGTGTCCTCTTTACTGCTATAAAGACTGAGCAGAAGACAAAGGATGGTCACTTGAAGGGATTTCATGGTGCCCGCGGATCGGCTCCGTGGCTCTTCTCTTCAGAGTCAGGCGGAGACAACTCCCTCCCAGCCTGGCAGGGCCTTATTAGCAAATGGAAAAGGTGTGCTGAATGTGAACAGCCACTGCCCATTCCTACTTATTTCGGGGGCTCTGATAAAGAACGGGAGGAAATACACACAGTCCCTTTGGGAGTTCAGCAGAGAGGAGATTTATTGTTTCAGTCCCTTACAGGAACTTTTTTTTCTCTTCCTTTGGCAGCCACTTGTGTTTTTGTTACTACATTATTTTGTTCTTCTTCAACAAAAAGGTCAGGGCGGGTGCTGAACAGAAACAGATCTTTCTTGAGAATGGACCATACAGCATTCTAACTTTTGTTTTGAAAGCGTGTTTTGGAGCAGTTATAAAAGGGGCCTTATTAAACAGAGATTCACTTTGGATAAAGAGGCTTTAACCGCCTGAGGGTTAAAGTTTAGAGCAAAATCCATAAGGAATCAACTTTTCTTCTTTCCTTCCAACTTGAAAGCCAGATTAGCAAAGGCCATCTTCTGGAAATAAGTGTAAAACTTTAATAAATAGGTCATGCTCTGCTCTTGAGTAAGCAAAAAGACTTCTTGGGGATGTCCGGGGAGGTTTCTTAGGACATTTCTAATAGAATTAAACAATGATATGTGACTCTTCACTGCTCATTCCTGTTTTTTATTGGTGGAATTTGATGCAGAATAAGGAAAAATTAGTTATACAGGCAACCCCTGCTTTTGGCAAGTAGGGTTCGGTGTTCGTGTTGCAGTGAGCTATTCTAGAGTCAGCACGCAACCTTCAGCAAGAAGAGTGGCCCCGCCAAGCTCCTTCCCTGGAATGACACTCAGTATCTCAGCGTCAAGCCACCGCAGTGTTAAACTCTACCCTGTGAGCATCTGTGCTTTATCTCCATTTAACCTGTGCGTCCATTAGCAAGATGTGTCTTAAGCTATGAGAAAAGCCTAAGAAAGATTATTTTTGTTTTTGTTTTTTTTTGGGGGGGGGGTTGAGAGTGCTCAAAAATTCTCCATATAAATTAATGATAATTGCTTCTTCACACCATTTCCACTTAGGAAAGTTTTCATAGGAATGCTTTATTTTCAGATAGCCAGGGAAACCTTGTACACCCCCCATGGACACTCTTCTCCAAGAAATATGATCGAAATGGCACTGGGGTAGAATGGTCTCCCAACAAGTCAGTGAGGTCGGGAGAGACGGACTCTTCAGACCAGAATGCCAACTAGGAAAGACTCTCTGTATATT
Organism: Panthera uncia; assembly: GCF_023721935.1. Classification (NCBI taxonomy): domain Eukaryota; kingdom Metazoa; phylum Chordata; class Mammalia; order Carnivora; family Felidae; genus Panthera; species Panthera uncia. The sequence continues at coordinate 82,097,907 of NC_064811.1, forward strand.
AGGGCTCTCTCTGATGTTAGTAGCATTTGATTAAGACGTTGTGATAGCATAGCCACAGCCCTGGCTACAATGTGTGCCCAGTAATTCTACACTTTTCCTTAACCACTGTCTGCACAGCTAATCTCATCCAATGATCCTTGTAAAAACCTTTAGGTATGAAGCCTCATGGAAAAAGAGTGTCAGTAATCAGTATAGAGCCATCTGTTTCACAACGAAAACTACTGCAAAATTATACTTTTACATGGTTATAAGAAAGACGCACAATTCACTGCTGCACCTTGCTGAGGAGGACTCATTACAAAAGTGGTTAGAACAAGTCAACTGATCAAAATATCCCAAACTCTAGCTTGTTTCTTCCTAAATTATACCAAGTCTCAGAAGAGCCTCCAAGTTTATATTTTGTGCATAAGCAAGACCAAGTTTTACCCTCTCTTCTAATTAATTTTCTAAAACAGACCGCCTTTGGACTTGTTACTTTATTTGGCATATCCTGGACAGTATAAAGATAGTAATGTATGTGAATAGTTGTCACATGCACTTACCAGAAATAAATTGAGGTGTGGCCATGAATTCACAGGCGAGCACTTACATTGCCTCACTTCCTGCTCCTTGCTCTGCTCTGACTGTGGAGTTTTCAGCACACAGTTGACCATAGTCATTGCTACAGGGGTTCAAGAGCTTTTTGATTTCTCAGCCCTAATTGCTAGGCATTTTCATGAAAAAGACTAGATACCTATTTTAAGAATATTTGATAAAAGAATATTATGTCAATTTAGAAGGAAAGCCTTGTAGATGAAAAAAAAAAAAAAACAAACTAAAACTAAAACATAAACTAAGAAAATGCATTTTTAACAATACGGAGCTTCCTCAAAAAGTTAAAACTAGAACTACCCTACCATCCAGCAATTGCACTATTAGGTATTTACCCAAAGGATACAAAACTACTGATTTGAGGAAATACACACACCCTGATTTTTATAGCAGCATTATCTACCTAGCTGAATTATAGAAAGAGCCCAATGTTCATCAACTGATGAATGGATAAAGAAGATGTGGTTTATGGGGTTCCTAGGTGGCTCAGTCAGTTAAGCATCTGACTCTTGATTTCAGTTCAGGTCACGATCTCATGGTTTGTGAGATCAAGCCCTGCTCAGGACTCTGTGCTGACAGCATGGAGACTGCTTGAGATTTGCTCTCTTCCTCTCTCTCTGTCCCTCCCCCATTTGCACTCTTGTCATAGACTCTGGATCTGGAGTTCTTTCTTGTCCAGCAAGAAAGTGGGACACAGGATTAAAAATGCAAGAGATTGCCAATGTCCTGGAGAAGACAAGAGCCCCCATTAAGGGTCCTTGCCTGTTTTTATTAGGATCAGAAGGCTTACAAACATTGTGATGGACGTTCACAAAATGATAATGAAACTGTGAACATTAACTCATGGGTGTGAGGTAAAGGGGGTTTTGAAGATATGCAGGGCTAGGGGTTTGGGTTAATACAAAACAAAATCCTGGGGCTGGGCAGAAAGTTGTTTACAGAAGACCTGAGGCACCACCTCTACCTAAACTGGTCTAGGGGATGAGAAAGACAGAGCATGTTAATTCAGGGTCAACAAGGCACCTTTCTTTTGCTAATTAGCTCCTCTCCGGGCAACTTCACCCCAAGGCGGTCTATAGCCCTATTTACCTGTTTACCTATTTGGATCCTTCCTTCCCTTGAAAGCAGCTTTCTGCCATAGTACTAAATTGGGGGGCATTTCCTAATCTTGCTTATCTCATATACCTTTGTTCTATACTGGGGCCTTTGCCCCGCCCTCTCTATACCTATTTACCTAATCTTGTTTACCCAAACTTGGGTGTGAACATCCTATGGCTTTCTCATTCTTTATGCCTTGTTAACCCATCAGTGCAAGCCAGGGGTTTCCGAAGCTTATTCCCTACACATACTCTCTTTCTTTGTCTCTCTCAACCTCAAAATAAATAAATAAGTATTAAAAAAAGAAGATGTGGTATATATACAATGGAATATTATTCAGTCATCAAAAGAATGAAATCTTGCCATTTTGCAATGATATGGATAGAGCTAGAGAATATTATGTTCAGTGTGATAAGTCAGACAAAGACAAATACCATATGATTTCACTCATATATGGAATCTAATAAGCAAAACAAATAATCATAGGGGGATAAAAGAGAGAAGCAAACCAAGAAACAGACACTTAACTATAGAGAACAAACTAATGGTTACCAGAGAGGAGATGGGGGGTGGAGGATGGGTTAAAGTGATGGGGATTGAAGAGTATACTTGTGATGAGCATGAAGTGTTTTAAGTAAGTGTCGAATCACTAAATTGTACACCTGAAAATAATATTACACTGTATGTTAACTAACTGGAATTTGAATAAAAACTAAAAAAAAAAAAAAAAAAAAAAAAAAAGGAAAATGCATTTTTAAAAGGCTTAGGCAAAAGGAAAAATAAAGAGTAATATAATGGGTCAGTTTTGTCTTAACATATCAGAAGGTATTTTTAAAGTAAAATAATTCATTCAAATGGGGGTGATTGCCAGAAGAGACGGGAAGAACAATAGCATAAAATAGGAAGTTTATATACAAATAGGTATATTTACATACTTAGACATATTTGCAGATATGTGTATGTCTAAAAGAGACTAGATATAAGCAAATTTAACATATAGTACATATGATTAGTAGGATATATTATTTAATAAGTGGTTTGTGGCAAGTTGTTAATCATTTAAGAAATTAAAGTTGGGTTCCTATTTTACTTTGAATACTAAAATAAATTTTTATATGCTAAACAATTAAATGTGAAAAACACAATCAGAAAATCTATAGGCAATTATTTGCATGTAGCTGGGGTGGAGAGAACATTTTATGCACAACACAAAAAGCAGAGCACGTGAAAGGAAGACTTGATCTGTTTTCTTAACACAGATTTTTTAATAAAAATAAAATATTTTTGGCTCAACACACCCTAAGATGAAAAAACAAATAAAACCTTGTAAAAAAATAATACAGAAAAAAGATCTGATATCCTTAATATGTAAAGACCTCTTCCTAGCCAACAATAAACCAATGACTCTACAACTGAAAAATAGACAAAAGACCATCACAAAAGAAGAAATAGAAGGCCAATGAAATGGAAAAACATATTCAGGTCACTAGAAATCAAAGAAATGGATTTAAACAGTTGAGATAATAATTTTTGCCTTTCAAATAAAATTGGGTATATTTTCCGGCAATACCCAGTTTTGATGAATGCTCAAAGGAAGTTACTATCTTTTTTAGGGGTATAACCTTTCTGGAGTGTGACTCAGCAATATGCATCAAAACTCTTATAAAAACATACTCTTTGAAATTACATGTTTAAGAATTTATTCTAAAAATGAAGATGCTCATTAAGGTTCATGTTATACAAATATTTGTCAATAACATTCATTATTGGGGAATAAGATACCATATTCTTCCACAAAATAGTATTAGAAAAATTTTTTTTAGAGATGAATGCATTTTCACAATATTTTGTTGCATGTACGTACGTGTATATGTATATATATATATATATAGAGAGAGAGAGAGAGAGAGAGAGACAGAGAGAGAGAGAGAAACAGAAAGTGTTAGCAGTGCTTATCTCTTAATAGTGAATTACATAGGGTTTTTATCTTATATTTGCTCATGTTTCTAAAAGATTTTCCAGAGTAAACATATATTATTTCTATCTTTAAACAAATAAACAAACAAAGCCTTTTTCTACCTGGTACTTTGTTTAATTTAATTTAATTTAATTTTTAATTTAAATTTTTAATTAAATTTAATTTAGAGGGAATATTTATATAAACGTTTTGCATTCTAATGTTTGAATTTTTAGGAAGTATGTGATTTGAGAGCACTTTAATGAAACATAATACTTGAAAGGAAATAAACCACCCTACCTTGAGAGGTGAAAAGTTGTTTTTGTTTGTATATTTATGCAATTCGTTTTCTGTATTTCTTGTCTAATCTGAAAGATAAGCTCTTGTGAGGTTATGCAAGAACCATCCCAGAATTCTTTACAAGGACATATCAAGGCTTGTCATTGACATCTTTGACACTGAAGAAATTGTATAATGAAGACTTCAACACTGATGAGTTTATGTTAACTCATATGGTGCTGAGAAAATTTATTCAACTGGCACCGTTATTAAGCATCTAAATTAAACTTCCTTTTTATACTTGCTTTCTTCCTCTGCCAGCTTGTCAGTGAATAAAGTTACCTAAAAATGGAAGGAATGTCAAAAAGTGATCTCATGAACTGGCAAAGAATATGAGTTCTGGGTTCAAATTCTGACTCCTTTTCTTAGTTACATGTGACTTGATGGAGTCCCTTGGCCTTTATATGCTTTAGTTCTACCATGAAAAAATGGGGATAATCACTATGGCAACTATGAATGTTGCTTAGAGAATTAGGTGAAAGTTCAGAAAGTTTTCTAAAACAAACAACCAAACAATGAAACTAACCTTAAACTTCTAGAATCTTTAGGCTAAAAGAAATTGCCTTCATTCAGTGATATATTTTCAAGTTTTAGGATTTTACATAAACCTTCTCATTCTAGAGTGATTAACCAATTTCCTAAGAAATATTCTGATGATGCAAATCCCAAAATATTGTTGAGAATAGATTAAATACATTTCTAACTGGTATTTTCAGGAATTTAGTCCATGCTCCACTTTAAGGTATTTTAAATGTCAAGTACTTCCTTCAAGGGAGATAGAAGCTAAAAGCTTATTTTTATTACTTGTCTATCTGAAGTGGGGATCAGGGAATCTTCTGAAGGTGTTGGGATCAGAACTGAGGACAAACAGATATTTAGGGTCCATGATACTGGAGATATAAAGTCTCCCTCCTACAGAGCCAAAATGGACAATGAACATGAAGCGTGGGTGGGCCTCACCATTTGGTCAAACTTATGCCAGTGAACTATCTTCCTTAATTACTAAATTTCTTTTAATCAACTTCTAGTGGACCAAAACCAGTGCTATTTCATATTGCTCAAGTGATAGAAAACATGGCAAGCTAATTCTTGAAGTTTCCAGTTTATCTTTCACATTCCTAATGATTTGTCACAATTGTATTCCTCAACATATAAAGACAGTCCTCTCCTCTCAAACCAACTCCCTAACTTGATAGGGATCAATCTCTTAAAGCTCTTGATACATAAGGACACAAATATGATGGAATCATAAAAGCATGGTAGCTCAGAGATGAGATCTACAAAAAGCTACTTCAGTGCAAATTCTTACCTAACATATCATTGTCAGAAATCCCCTCGACAAATGATGAATGAGCCTGCATGTCAAAAGTTGAAATGATCAGAACTCATTACTCTGTGAGGCAGCCCATTCTCCTATTGGACCACTCGTCCTGTTAAAAACTTTAATTACCATTTCTTCATCTTTATCTGCCTTAAGAAGCTCTGGAAATCATTATCATAAATTGACTTTTCCGTGTACAAAACTGAATTGAAGAGTATTTTTTCCATTAATTATGTAAACCACATTAATAAGGAGATAAGATTTTTCCAAGAGCTTTTTGGGAATAAAATGTAATATAATTCATTTGATAATATCTAACACAGCATAGGTATGATGACTTCTGTAAAGTTCTGGAACATGTAAATGAATAAAAACTAGGCAGGTAGAAAGTTCTTTAATAGTTTACTTAACTTTCCATTTAGCTCAGCTGTTGCCATACAGCCCATATCCAAGATTTCTGCTCAGATGTCTCATTTTTGGTGTGCTAGAAATAGTATCTGAGAGAAATATTCTTTTCTTATGTCAAGAGACACCTATTACAAATTATTGGGTGTGTAGTATATGCCAAGTATTTTTCACAGATATGTTCATGAAAAATGTGACATGTGAGTGAATGGCATCTAAGTGTCCTCACTTTTCACTTTACATCTGAGCCATCTAGCTTTACTAATTTACCTATTTAAATTTTACTCCTTTTTTTCTCACCCATTCTAATTCTTGTTCTTAATTTTCCAAATCCTTTTTTGCATTGTTCATGTCTGTGGCTATTTAGTAACAGTCAAAGGGATCTTTCACAGGAGCAGATCTGAACAAATTTAAAGGCATGATGAAGTGATTTATTTACTTCTCCTTTCCAAACTTCCAGACAAATGGAGGTTAGTTAATTCTCTAAAAACTGTGAGTTTTTTTCCCCCCCTCTTTTTCCAAATAAAGAAAGCCAACTGTAGGCACAGCTTTTGGGTATTCATAGAAACCTATAAACTTAAAGTTAGAAATGGAGTGTCTGTACTGGCTCATTCCTCTTAATAAACCACTTCTCAGTTAAAGGGTTACCTTACTAATGGCTTCTGGACTATACGTCAGGGATTTAAGAACCTGTGGCTCATTCTTTATATTTAATTCCCAATCTTCTTTGGTCATTTCCTTTCAGGATTCTGGTTTTTGACCTAGTATATGCTCTTCAGAAGAGACTACCTAGATGTAGAGTTTGTTTTAGTTTGTTTTTTCCCCTGGATGCTGTATCTGAGATCAATATTCTGCTAACCTGTGGAGACATTTCCCAGATGGTGATGTTCTACATTCTCAATCCTGACTCTTGTCAAAACTGGCTGAGATCTGTAGCCAAGACTTTTACTGCTTACTGAATGCCCAACTTCCTGCATTAGGTAGGTTTATGTGGTTGGTTCTGGCTAGAGGCTATAAGCAGAATAACACATGTCACTCTCAGGACAAAGCATATGCTTTCTATTCCCCTTCCATGGCAACCTTTGAGACCATCTATTCCTGAGAGTACAGTCTGGGTCCCAGAGTGACTGTATGGAGTAGAGGTCTCCACCTCTAAGCCATAGATCTGCTCTGAATTTGTATCAGCAACACATAAACATTTATTGTATGAAGCTACTGAGATTGCTTCAAGTTTATTTCATTACCAAAGCCTGTCCTGACCAGTAGAGGATCCTATTTATTACTTTCTTTTGAAAATCTTGATTTTTCTTACTTTTCAGACATTATATGCCTCCCACACTAGATAGTAAATTTCTCAATGGCAGAGCATTTGTCTTGGTCATCTATCTCCATAGTTAGTAGAGTGCCTGACATAAAATGATTAAAGTTTTATGTCAACTATGTTGATCCATTAGCTCTGATCTTAACCTTTTAGAAAGATTGTCTATTGAATCCTAGTTTCTTCCCCCACATTTGCCTGCTCCATTTTTCCTTAGCAATAAAATGCAATGAAAGTTTTACTGATTCAACTGAAGGCTTGTTGAGTAGTCCAGGAGGTGGGTGGGGAGAAAGGAGATCTAGATAGTTTCTTAGAGATTATGTAGCTTTCCTCGTTTTACTGAGAGAAGTTGGTGTATCATGAGGACATTGGCTTTGGGTGCAAATAGGCTCAGCTTAGCCATTTTCTCTATGTGACTAAGAGCAACTTAATAAGTCACTCTAATCCTAAATGGAGAAAAAAAAATTTCCCTTGGGGCTGTTGAAGTAATACATCATTTCATATATGTAAATTATCTGAAATAGTTGATGAACTTTCCATTCCAGTTCTTTTATGTGGCACTAGAATAGAAATAACTTTTCTTTGAATCTTAGTTTACTCATCTATAAAATGACAATGACACTTCTTACTTCTGAAACTATCAAGCTGATAGTTTTGTTTCAAAAATTAAAGATGATTTGAATAAAACTATTCTAATACTCATTAGTTTCTGCATAAAAGTAAGATACTTTATTTTCAATTTTCTGAAAAGTAAGAATATGTGAAGTAATACAAATAGTTTTAGGAACAGGGTGTTAATAATTAAGAATATGGCCATTATTAAATGCCTTGTCTTGCCAGAATGCAAACAATTTTAGCAAAATGCAAATGGTCTTTGCACCAAGCTCCTCAAAATAAATCATTTCTATTTCATCACCAAATAGAATTGTTTAAAAATGTTTTCAACTTCATTAAACTAGCATTGACTTAATATTTTCTCATCCTGTACAACTAAACATAAAAATATCTTGGATTAACAACAAAGCTGGGACCCAATTCAACCCATCCTTCCAAATCCAGACTTTGGTCAGAGGAAATGACATAGTAATGGCTTTCACAAGCAGCTGAGTGCTGCATTTGAGCACATTTCCAACCATAGAATTCAAATTTCCTGTCTTAAGAGGTTTTAGATTCTGATACCCTGGAGTGGCTTGACCCTATACCACTGGCAGTTTTGCCCATGTTTATCCATGAATTTTAATATCAAATATAATTCATGGAGCTTTTCAGAAATATATATGTTTAAGACTTAAACATAAAATTTTTATTTTGGAAACCCAGGGTAGGGGCCAGGCATGCATATGAGAAAAAATATATATACTGGTGATTCTGATGGTTACCCTGTTAATAATTACTTATTTAGATCATTATTAAAAAAATTTTTTTTAATGTGTGTTTGCTACTATTTAAAAGGAAGCAGCTGAATTTCTTGGTCCTCACTCTCAGCATTCATTCCAAAGTCTCACTTTAAGATTGTATAAGTGGTTCTAATTGACTCCTATCAAGCTTTCTCAACATCTGTGTAATGAAGTCTTAAAAAGCAGTGACAATATTTCAGAAGCTCACTTTTACAGAATGTTTACTGCTTTAAATTAAAATATAAATTCCATTTATATTGTCAAACTCACAGCTAATTAAACCTGGCTTGATCTTTTCAGGTGGCAATGAGTCCAGCCTATGGGAAGACATCATTAATTTTTGTGATTTTGCACCCTAAAATCCCTAACATTCCAAACTGCTTTGAATAATCATTCATGAATTCCCTTTTGAATCTCATTACATTTGTATCCCGATTTATACAGTGCAAGAATATAATATCTCCAAATTTTGAAGGATTGGTTATATTCTAAGTGGCTTTAGATTTTTTTTCTTTCTATTTGACTGAGGTGTTTTTGTGAACACTCAAATTTAAGACATGGTGACCAAGGTGTGATTCCATTAGAATGTCATTCTGTCTAATGTGTTTAATTATACCACCTTTTATTTCATGCTGTCCTAACAATCTTCTGATTATAAGTTTGCAGGCCAAGTATAATTCTCCTTTAGAAAAAAACAAAACATGCTGACCAATAAAGCAAGTTTCACAGATACTTAGCAATAATTATGTTCTATTTAAATTAATAAATTAGCCTTTATGTTTCTATACAACCAGAGTCTGTTGGATATGACTAGTTTAATTCAATGCTCCAGATCTGAAAAAATTTCAGTTTCTGGGTCTATGAAACTAAAAACCAGATGCTGATCCATTGTGATCCAACCAAGTCATGCTTCTATGAAAACCCTGCCTGAGTGTTCCTGGGTGATATCTCTATTTTTATGGTTATTTCTTCTTCTGTCACAAAAAATAATTTCTAAATTTATTTATCTTTCTTCTTTTAAAATTTATTTTTGAGAGAATAAGCATGAACCAGGGAAGGGTAGAAAGAGAGGGGACCAACGGATCCAAAATGGACTCCATGCTGATGGCAGTGAGCCCAACACAGGGCTCCAACCCGCAAACAGCAAGATCATGACCTTAGCTGAAGTCAATGCTCAACTGACTGAGCCACCCAGGGCACCCCGAGAATTCCTGAGTTTCATTATCCATTGTATTGTATAGAACGTATTGCTTTTTTCCCCCCATTTTCCTTAAATAACTATTTTAAGCTTCAAGGATGGCTCCCTAACCCTTGAATTTAATTGAAATTTAATTTAATGAAATTAAATGAAAAATTCACATTTTTCTTTAAAACTGGTTTCTTATTTTTATAAACTCTGATGGTAGTTATCTTATTTCTTTAAGTACCATTCCATTAAAACTCTGATTTTTAAAATAATTCATTTCTAAAGAAATATGGTTTTTATTGTATACTCTTATTAACATCTAAAATACTTTCGGTGGAAGCTCATTGAATGATGTGGAGAAGTATAAATAATAAACATAGCATTCTCACAATACCCATGGCCTCATGTAATGTGTAACCATTTCTTGCATTACAATCAAGTGTTTCATTCAGAAATTTTTCGTTATAGCTTTCTTCTGAACTTTAAGAATGAAAAAATCCTAGAAATTCCATAACTGATACTGGTCTTGAATGGAGAATCTCTGAATTCCAAAACTAATCTAATTTTTAAAACTATGCCAAATTCCACAGTAGGCTAGGCACAATTGATCGTAGTGGCTACTTTGTCTCATAGATGTCCAGATGGCTTGTTGTCTCTTGAGTGTAATTTTTGGAAGACATTTATAGTTTATTGAGAAGTCAAGAAAAGATATAGAAGGATATCTCACCATCATTGAAAATAGAAAGATTTATCCACACCAATTGCTTATCTCAATTCTGAATGTTAATTTCTGAAAAATACCTTAATTCAGAATTTTAAAATGTTTAAATGGATTGTAAGACCAAAAGTATAACAGAAACAAACAACAATGAGAAAGAAGTTTTAGAAAGAAGTTTTAGATGTGGAAAGACAAGAAAGAGAAAATACTAAATGCTTATATATTAGAATTGGCTATTGGCTTTAACCCAATTTGATGTTGACCCAAGTACTAGCCATCAAGAGTCTTGGTTTGTCAACCTGAGCTTGGAAATTCTGTAGCACAAGGCTTCTCTAAGTGTGGCAGTGGACTATAAGCATAAAAATCACCAGGAGTGCTTACTAAAAAATAAAAAGCATAGATTTTGTCTGGACCAGAGGGTCAAAATCTCTAAAGTTAAGATCCTAAAAATTATATTACTGAGAGTATCACGTAGGTAATTCTTATGCATGCTAAAGTTTTAGAAGCACGTCTGTATTTTTGTATGTGTGTTCATTTTTGTTTATTTGTTTTCCCCAGGGTTTACTAAGTGTTTCCATATCAGACATCTTAATCAGCTCCCAAATAAGGGAGTCCACCAATACCTAGGCCTTTAGCTTGTTAGTAAATGTAGGAATGTTGTTGAGGAGTGAAACAAAAGGGAATGCTTCGATTTATTTAGTGATTTTATGAAATAGAAAACAAAGCCCCATAAAGTACAGACTCAGACATTTTGCTTAGCTCAGATTTGCAGTATAGTAAAACAGGTGTTTTGGGAAGTTTATTTATAAGTAGAGTTGAGGCTGATATGAGTAGTTGTTTTAGAGAATGAAGTTATTTACTTGATTACAATGATATGAGACTTTTGGGAGGCAAGAGCCATACATGGAGCAGAATCACTAACATTAGGAAGATATCATTGGAGATTTGAGAAGAACTCATAACCTACTGAAACTTTGTGTTTTCTAATTTTAGACATGCGCTTCTTATGGTAGCTATCGTTTTTGTGCACAGAAAACAAATTTAACCTCCAAAAAGAAATAGTAGAGCTTCTCCCTTTTGTTGATTTTCTTCCTGATGAAAATAATGAAAAATAGAGGCATTTGCCACAGCAAACATCAATTCATTTTCCCCTCGATGTTCCAGGAGATAAAAGATTTAGAAGACAAAATAGGAGACTCAGGGCTAATGACCCCTTAAAAAGCCATGCAGAGCCTCTACCCTGCAGGAGGCCAGTCTTTCTCTCCCTCACCCCTCACCCCAAGTCTTCATTCTGAAAAAAAAAAAACAAAAAAAAAACATAGATTGATGGATGAGACTTCCATCAGACAAAGATCTGGAGGCAGGAGTAGATTTACCACAAAGCTAATGAAGTTTACATTTCAGAGTGTTTCACTTGCATATGCTAATTTCAAGGTCATCTGGGTAGGATTTAGGAATGCTTTCACATAGTTCTATGTGTTTGCTGTAAAATTTGTGAAAGAAAGATATTTTAACTGAAATCAGTTTAGACTATTGTCTCTCTTTCCATTGTCTTCCTTCCTCCCCTGCTGGGTAGCATTTCAATGGATATCATGGGGATATAAGTAAGAAGAGTTTGAGTGGGAATTTAAAGATTTGGTGGTATATAATTGTTATGATTGACAGGCATTTCTCTGCACCATGAAGTTGTGACTATCTGTTTCAGTGCACTGTACTGTCTTTTAGGAATGTCTTTACTGGTCACTGCATGGATTGGGCTTGTGTTGTGCGTAAGTGGCTAAGACCTGTTGCGTGATTATAATTTGAATGTGTTTATGGCTCTTGGTACTAAAACTTTGTGGATGTGGAAGCAAAACAATGTTTGAAATGTATAGAATTGGATGCCAGTTTGTGGATAATTCTCCTAATCATCAGATTTATCAAGTCATATGTTCAGCATGTGGTTCCATTTGTTTTCTTCTATAAGGAAAATATTTAATAGATTCCATACATTCAAATGTAAATGCAAAGTAATTTTTTTTTTGCAAAGTAATTTTTTTGATAGGAATCATGAGAAATAGAATTTATCAAGTTGTCTGATAAATATCAGATTAGTATTACAAAAAACAAGTATACATATGTGTACAGTCACATGTTTAGGTACCTCAACTATAAGTGATCTGAAACAAATTTTGTTCAACCCAGCTAGAGAAAGACTGATTATCTTTCTCTTCTCCCTGTAAAAAATGGTCTTACAAAGTTTTGTCATATGAAAAAGTGATCAGATATTACAAAACCAAACATGTAGAAAATAAGTATTACAGAATTAGGTTGTTTTGTGATGTTCGTAAGATTTGTTTGCTTTTAAAATATGTAATTTACTGTGCTTTTTTTTTTCTTTTATTCCAAATGAATAATTACCATCAAACCTTATATCTTTTCCTCAAAAATAACCATCACATTTTATAAGCTTCAGGCCCCATAAAATCTTTTCCTTGTCCTTCCAGGGAAAGCTAAATGGAAGATATGAAAATGCCTAAAATTCAGCTAAAATAATGTGGTTCTCAAAAAAAAAAGTCTCTAAAACTGTACAGGGAAACATGGAACTGTACCAAGTCTCTGTCTTTCAGTCTCTCATTCTCTCATTTTCTCATTTTGTCTCTTTCTCTCTCTCCTCTCTCTCCCCACATCCCCTAACACACACACACACACACACACACACACACACACACAGATTGTCTAGACCGTTCATATTTCAGACAACAGAACAGAGACATTCTCTACATTCAACATTATAATTTGCATAGATCACTAAGCCTCAGTGAGAGAATATACAATAACTTTGTTTTCCTGTTTCCACAAAAGGCCAAATGACACTTCCCTTCTATTGACTCCAAATGTACTTGGAAAGTTCACACTTCTCAATCCTTTATGTCTTTAAGTGATGTTTATCTGCCCTGTGTTTCTGAGAGCAATCTTTAAACTCCTCTTATATTTCTGTCCTTGATTATGTCCTGGATGCCAACTAGGAATACACCTCAAAACCATGCAGAAAAAAGGTTCTATTCTCTCTGGGAAACCTGCAAGGGAGATACCCCTTGATCAGATGAATAGATCATATAACTAAATCTACAAAACTAACAACTGGATTTTTTTGTACACAATCTTTGAAATAAAAGAAAATCATTCAGTCATGTGAGTTTATGCTAAAGGAAACTTGAGAAGTCTTTATTTAGTCTAATACTCATACCAAGTCTCGGAAGCTAAGTAGCTCAGTGTCAGGATTTGAACCAGCCTCCTTGCTCTTAGTCCAGTGCTTTTCTGGTCACACTTTGTACATTGTCCAGAGCTCCAACAAGAGATGGCAGGACTATAACAGCAATATATTAAGGTTCGGCATCACAAAATTAACCAGGGGCTTAAAATCTAGATGAGGGTCAGACTTGTGGACAATTTTGAAATTCTCAGAAAAACTGGGGTAAAAAAAATGCAACAGCTTATGAAGATTAAGTTATCATTTGTTCAGCAAATATCTCTTAAATATCTATTACGAGCCCACCAGTGGTGTAGGGACTAGGTATAAAATAATGAAGATATGGTCGTACTTACCCTAACGGTATCCATGGTGTGAAGGCAAATCCTCATCATTTTAAAAGTATTTAATTATTAATATTTGACTACTTATTGTATTAGTTTCTCAACCTATCATAACGAAATACCACGGACTGGTGGCAAAAATAACAGATATTTATTTCTCATAGTTCTAGAGGCTAGAAGTCTGAGATCAAAGTGTTGGTTGATTTGGTTCCCAGGAAGTATGCTCTTCTTGGCATTCAGGGGGCTTCCTTCTCATTGTGTCTTCACATGGTGGGACAGAAAGAGTGATTTCTCTGATGTCTCTTCTTCTAAGGGCACTAATTTCACCATGAGAGCCCTACTTCATCACCTCATCTAAACCCCATTATCTTCTGAAAGCCCCATTTCTAAATACCGCCACATTGGAGCTTAGGGCTTCAACATATGAATTTTATGCTTATTTAATAAAATACTTATTTAATTAAAAATATAGGAACATTTATAAATATTTAATTATTAAAATAATAATTTAAGTACAGTTGTGATGAGAAATGTATAAGATAAATGTAAATTATGTAATGAAGATATACAATAAAAGAACTTAATTCTAGACTTCCAGGGAAAATGACAGAGGGTAGGAGGCTGCTAGACTCACCTCATTATATGATACACCCAGGTGACACTCACATCAGTATAAACAACCCAGAAAATCACTAGAAAACTGGCAGAACAAACTTTCCATAGCTAAATGTAGAGAAGAGGCTTCATCAAGAGGGTAGGAAGGATAGAGATACAGTTGGAAGCTAAACAGACCCTCAGGGCTGTCCATGGGAGGGAGAGACACTTCAGGTACAGAAATGGGAGAGGAACAGATCCCACACCAGGCACCCCCGGCATGAAGGACCACACTGGGAAGATGAATCCCCAGAACATTAGGCTTTGAACACCAGAAGGACCAATCTTGCAAGTTCTTACAATCAGTGGGGCTGGGAACTTTAAAAATCAGCAGGCATGGATCTGGGAGAGCTGGAGAGTGAGAAGAAATGGAGTCCGTGCCTTTAAAGAGATAGCACAACAAACAGCCCCGCTGAGATACAGCATGGAAACAACAGTTTGAAAAATGCCTGGGGCCTATGGGAAGGAGATTTATTTATTAATCTCAGAATGTGTGCTGGAGGGCCAGGAATCTTTAGGAGACTTCTCTAGGAGCAAAGGAGCTAGTGAGTGCTATTTCCTTCCCCTGTTCCTCAGCCCAGATCCAGGGACACCTGTAGGAACCAGTGTAGTGAGAACAAGTGCAGCACAATTACTCTCCACCTAGCTTGCTCACAGTGCCACTGCCCTCATGCTCTTCTGTGGACAAGTCTTCTCCAGCCTGGCGTTGGCAGGAGTTTTCCCAGGTCGCAGCAGGTACCCTCCCACAGCGGTGGGATGAACGCTTCACCCCTGTGATTTGCAGACCTGTCCCTCGAACACATCCTCAGCAGGGGTCCATCTAAAGTGACACCACAAATGTGGCAGTGTGCAAAGTGGCCCCCACAGGTTGCCAGCACCACTCCAAAGTGACTCCTGCCCTGGGGAGAGGAAAAGATAACTACACACACCAGTTCAACTGCAGCCACGGCAGTGGGCTGGGGGCAGATATCTGGTCTGACTACAGGCTCTGCCTATCAAGGTAAGCTTCTCAGAAGATATCACAGGGAAAGTACCCTGCAGTTTGGTGCTACTGCAGCTCTAGCAAATGCTGGTCTGATTCAACTTAATCCCAAGGAAGTTCGAGACTGGCCCACTAACAACACAGGGACCAAACTCTGCCCACAACAGGCAAAGAGAACCATTGCAGATGACGGGACTGAAGATGAATGCAACATTGGGGTACACACAATATACATAGGAGACACCCCTGAAGCACCAGGTTCTGGTAAACAGAGGACTTTGCACTGCAGGGGACTATAGGACATCTTCTTCATAAGGCCACTGCTTTCAAGAGCAGGAGATGTAGGTGATTTCCCACACATAGAAACAGACACGGAGAGTTAGCCAAAGTGAAACGACAGAGGAATATGTCCCAAATGAAATGAACAGGGCAAAATCACAGCAAGAGAACATACTGAAATGGAGATTAATAATGTGCCTGATAGAGAATTTAAACCATTGGTAATAAAGATACTCACTGGACTGGAGAAAAGAGTGGAGGATACCAGTGAGACATTCAATAAGGAGATAGAAAACATAAAAAAGAACCAATCAGGGATGAAGAACTCAAGAACTGAAATGAAAAATAATCTAGAGGGAATGAATGGTAGACTAGAGGAAGCAGAACAGATCAATTACCAGGAAGGACAGAGTAATGGCAAACAATCAAGCTGAACAGGCGAGAGAAAAAGAATAAGGAAAAAAAAAAGAAAATAGATTAAGGGAACTCAGCAACACCATGAAACGTAGTAACATTTGCATTATAGGGTCCCCAGACAGAGAAGAGAGAGGAAAGGGGGCATGCATTTATTTGAAGAAATGATATCTGAAAACTCCCCTAATCTGGGGAAGAAAATAGATATACAGATCCAGGAGGCACAGAGATTCCCCCAACAAACTTAACTCAAGGAGGTCCATGCCAAGACAGATTACAACTAAACTGGAAAAAGTAGTGATAAAGAAAGAATTTTAAACACATCAAGAGAAAGAAAGAAAGAAAGAAAGAAAGAAAGAAAGAAAGAAAGAAACAGTGATATACAAGGGAAATCCCATGGTCTATCATCTGATTTTTCAGCAGAAACTTTGCAGGCCAAAAGGGAGTGGCATGATATATTCAAAGGGATGACAGAGAAAACAAACAAACAAACAAACCTACAATCAAGAAAACTACCCAACAAGGTTATCATTCAGAAGAAGGAGAAATAAAGAATTTCCCAGACAAACAAAAGTTAAAGGAAATTATGACCACTGGACGAGACACACAAGAAGTGTTAAAGGGGACTCTGAGTGGAAAGAAAATACCATAAGCAGGAATAAGAAAAGTAGCACAAAAGCAATAAAACTAAGCGTATCTATGAAAATAAGTCAAGGAATTCACAAACTAATGGGATGTAAAGTATGACACTACATACCTAAAATGTAGTACTTTTAGAATGGGTTAAAACTTAAGTGACCATCAACTTAATATAGACTGCTATGTTTGTAAGACGTTATATATAAACCTAATGATAACCACAAAATCAGAAACTGGTAATAGATATGCAAAAAATAAGAAGAAAAGAATCCAAGCATATCACTAAAGAAAACCAACAAATCATGAGAGAAGAGAGCAAGAGAAGAAAGGAACAGAGAAGAACTACAAAAACAATCACAAAGCAAGTAACAAAATGGTAGTAAGTACATACCTATTAATAATTACTTTGAATGTTAATGGGCTAAATGCTCCAATCAAAAGATAAAGTGATAGAATAGATTAAGAAGCAATACCCATTTATATGCTGCTTATGAGATTCATTTCAAACCTAAAGATACATGTAGATTGATAGGGACAGGATAGAAAAGCATTTATCATGCAAATGAAAGTGAAAAGAAAGCTAAGGAACTAGCTTGTGTGGAACCAAATAGACTTTAAAACAAAGACAGCAACAAGATACAAAGAAGGACCATGCATAATAATAAGGGGGACATAATAAAGGGGGCAATCCAACAAGAGAACAGGACAATTGCAAATATTATGCAACCAACATGGGAGCACTCAAATTCAAAACAAAAACAAAAATAAAAACAAAACCGGCTAATAACAACAAACATAAAGGAAGTAATTGATAGTAATACAATAATAGTAGGGAACTTTAACACACCATGTATATTAGGCCACAAAACAAGTCTCAACAGATTCATAAAGATTGAAATCATACCATACATCTTTTCTGACCCCAATGCTATGAAACTAGAAATCAACCACAAGAAAAAATCTGAAAAGAGCACAAATACAGAGTCACCAAATGACTGAAAAGTCAAGTAAGTTGAGAATTGATAAGTGTATTTGGATTTAGTACTACGGAGGTCACTGATGGCTAGACCGGGAGCCAGTTGAATGTTAAGGTTAGGGTTAGTGTGAACTACATTTTATAGTAAACAGGATACAAAGAAGAGACAGTGTATAGACAACCGTTTCAAAAGTTCATAAAGAGTTGAAGAGGTAGGAATAAATTTGCAAAGTTATAAGGCTGTATCAGTCATAAGTACTATATGAGTCATATTCCTTTGGCACCTTCTGCCTTTCAGATCCTTGGAGTCGGTGGAGGCCAACCAACTCTGTTTCACCAACACAGGTTCCTCATCTGGGTTTGACCAGTCACTTGTCCTAGGAGTCTGGGCTGACGTAGCACCACTGGATTTTCTGGCTTCTCTCATCTCTTCCAAACTTGGATGAATTGTAACCACACTGATTCCAGTGTGAACTCTGGTATCCAAGAGTGCCAGACCACAAGACTCAAGAAAGCAGAGAAGTTAACTCCTTGAGGGCCAATATTGCTCAGTTGAAAATAAGACCTAGAAGGGAATTAGGCAAATCAATTCCCTGACTTTTCTTTCTCCTCAGGACTACCAGGAGCACATTTTCTTCTTGTCTCCTGTCTAGAGATACTGCGAATGTCAAGCAGTCATAGTCATACCTGTTGAACAACTTGCTACACACTTTAGAGCTTATACTGAAGGCATAGCTATTTGCATCTCATTTTATGTTGCTTTATGTGATAACTTGTCTCATTTTTCTTTTCCTCTAAAATATGGCATCAGCACTTTAATTTTTGTATTAGTCTCTCTGGTTTATAGTAAACCTGAGCTAATAAAGGTAAAGGATCTAGGGTTTTTTTCTTTGTTTTGTTTTGTGTTGTTTGTGTTTTAGATGGGGAAGACCTGAGCACATTTATTACTGGAGAGAAGGATGTTGTCAGGAAGAAAATATTGAAGATGTAGGAGAAAGGGAGAATCATCACCGGGGTGTAGTCTTTAAGTAAGGAGGCAGAATGAGCCCCATAGCATGCATGGAGGGTGAAACTAAGTTTTGTTGTACCTTTGTACCTTTGTCAGGCTATTTCTCAATGATGAGATATATTGTTTATTATTATTATTATTATTATTATTCCTTACCACATCTGTTGAAGTAATTCTCACCATTGTCCTCATAGTTCAGAGGAAGAAAGAATTTTCCGAAGTCACACAGAATGTAAGTGGAGGAGACAGAATTGTATATCAAGCATCTATTTCCAGAGCTACTATTCTCACTCAGTGCATTTTACTACTTACCTTTCACTGGAAGAAGATTATTTCCTCCATTGTGATTAGAAGAAAGGAAGAGCTTTCATGCAGTGCAGATATGAAGATGTTTGTGGCAGAAAGGTGAGGGAGTTCCCTTTAGATTGCTCCAAATTTCCCAGTGGACTGTGCCACAGCTAAGAGTGAGTGGAAAAGGGTATGCTGGGGATTTCACAAGAGTATGAAAAATTAGACATAATTTCATCTGTAGCCTAGGTAATTGCAATAACCTCCAACTCACTCATACCCTCATTTCTCCCCAGTCTAGTTTCAACACAGCCACAGAGTGATCCTGTTAAACTCAAGTTAAGGGTGGCTTGGTCGATTAAGCAGCTGACTCTTGATTTCGCTCAGGTCATGATCTCATGGTTCATGAGGTTGAGCCACGCACTGAGCATGAAGCCTTCTTGGGATTCTCTCTCCCCTCTCTCTCTGCCCCTCCTGTCCTCTCAAAATAAATAAATAAACATTTAAACTCAAGTAAGATCATACCACTCGGCTCAGACCTACCTATGACTTTGCATCTGGTTCAGGGAAAGAGTCAAATAATTCTTATTAATACATATAAGGCACAACATCATTCAACTCTATCCCCATGTGTCTCCTCTCTGAGATCTTCCTCTTCTCCCTCCCTTGTTCACTCAGTTCCAGCCTTCCATGAAAACATATCATGATCCCAGTGATCATGACCTTTGTACCTACTCCTTCTACTTGGGATTCTCTTTGTCCAGACATCCACGTGGCTAGTATCTTTTAGGGTTTGTTCAAAACTTGCCTCTCATAGAATCCTTCCTGATTATGCTAAGATCTCAACTGTCCTGCTAACACTTCATATCCCCATCCCTTCTTTGCTATTTTTCTTCTTAATACTTACAATTACTTATCACTTTATACACTTCAATATTGTTTTTGTCTTGTATATTGTCTGTCTTTCTCACTAAAATGTAAAAGTCCTCAAGAGCAGAGCTTTTTGTCTGCCTTTTCACTACTGTCTCCCTAACAGCTGGCATCTTCTTCAGCTCATAGATGCTTAATAAATATTTGTTTAATGAATTGTTGTAGAGAGTGGGAGAGTCAGGCACTTAGTGAAATGTACTAAGATATCTACACAATACAAGACACTGAGGTGAGGGTGGTGAACACAGGTATGTGATTTTCTTCTATACCAGTAAGTTGCTAGGTATAGGAATAGGGACTAGTAGGGAGGGAGCTTTTCCTCCACCAGAATTTGTCTCAGAGACGTCTTTTCTCTCTTTTTTTCCATCTTAGACAAAATCTTAAATCCCATTAAATCCCATTAAATCTTTAATGGGAATTAAAGATGAACCACTTTTAAGGGGCTTGT
This sequence comes from Panthera uncia, assembly GCF_023721935.1. Classification (NCBI taxonomy): domain Eukaryota; kingdom Metazoa; phylum Chordata; class Mammalia; order Carnivora; family Felidae; genus Panthera; species Panthera uncia. The sequence goes on from NC_064811.1 coordinate 82,118,432, forward strand.
TAAAATTCAGATGGAAGTTACTAATAGATACGTGATAAAATTGTGGAATAAAGAAAAAAAATCATGTCTGCAAGGTGCTGAAGTTCAAACCTTAGGTTGTCCATCTGTTTTTCTTCATCTAAGAAAAACTTGTATTTGTTGGCAGATATGTGAATTTGCAGCTCAGATGATCTATCCTGTAAGTGTTTCAGTTTGAAGGGTCACATACCAGGCTTGGAGTTCTGATATGTAAGCTAGCACATTCCCATCTAATTTTCCACTCCTAAGAAATGGGAAAGATTGAGTCATTAAGTGATAAGAAGCTTCCTAATGGTGACAAACCAGTCTTCTAGTGCAGTGTGCAGAGTGAGACCTAACTGGAATGGAGAAGACAGGAGATAAACAGATATTGTAATGAGAATTAAAAGAAACTACCATGATCTTCATCTGATTAGTGGCACTTCCTCAGAAACAGCTGGTATTTCAAATTTGCTGGGCACAGGAAGCCCCTGAGGCATTTGCTAAATGCACACTCGTGAATCCAACTCAGGATCTAACGTGTTAGCGCCTCTAAGGCTGTGACCTGGAATCTTACTGTTTAATAAGCACCCCAGCTTACTATTCTATTGTATGCTGTGTATAAACCAAACATGAACAAACATTGTTATAGAACATAGCCTATAATAACCCCCCGCCCCACAATTAGCTTCTAAGTTATCAAATTGCTGAAAGTCAGACACTAAAGCTGTATTTTCCTACAGGAGGAAGTTTATGTTCACATTCAGAGTCTTCTTACTTTTATTTTAAACAAATGTATAATACCATTGCCTGTTATTCATTTTAAATTTTTATAATTGAATAAAAACAGCAATTAGAAGAAGGAATGATGCTGCTCGAGCCAGGCAAGCTGAAGTCTGATAATAAGAACTAACGGCTGAGAGTCTGTCAGGGAATTAGGAAAACAAGAACTATTTCCAAAAGCACATAAGAGCGCAGAAAGAATTGCAGTTTAGGACCTCCTTAGGTAGGGATAAGCAGATCTCAATGGTTCCAGAGGGTATCATTGCATTACAGACTAATAGTATCCCTGAGTTAATAATGAAAGATTCCATCATTTTTAGTATTCTCTGTTTAAGACTTCAGGGAAGTGTAACGAGCCTTACAAAGAGTTAGGTGCACAAAAATAATATTAAATATAGATTAGAGTAAATCTCAGTTATTTGGAAAATTAACAGAAGTGGAAAAGCTTATTTCCCAGATGAATGAGATACTTTCCATGCAGATAATGGTGAAATAATGCCCCTATGTTGGGCCCGGGGCTGGCCTGGCATAGGAAGTGGTCTGATGGGTGGTGTCATAGTTTATATTCAAGGTGCCAGAAACTGGGGAAGATTTGTGCCTGAGACAGCACAGGGCAGTGAGAGTCAGAGAAGAAAGCCACACCAGTGTGCGCTAGAACTTTGTAACTCCAAGGGCAGTTCCTGGACTAGCAGCCTCAATGTCACCCGGGAGCTTGTTAGAAGTACAGACTCTCAGATCCCACTCCAGACCTCCTGAGTCAGAACCCTCAGTTGACAGAATTCCTGGGCACCTTAACATTTGAAAAATGTTACTGAGATTTCAGTGTCAAGGGATGTAGTTGATGATGAAAAATGAGAGCTCATAATTCAGTATAACACAGAAACTCGCAATTCAAAAGCAAGTTCAAATTATATAAAACTGCCAAGAATAACTCAGGGGTATCCCTATAGCTCTTAAAGAGAAGGCATAGGTGATCAAAGATCCAGGATCATAAGTGGGACAGATATCTTGCCCATATTTATGTTAAAAAAAAATCTCATAGCTTTATCTCAAAATTTTCACAGTGTTTTTACTGTAACATAACATAAATATTTAAAAATGCACAAACCACGTGTAAACTCAATGACTTTAAAATTTTTTTTTTTCTTTTTCAACGTTTTTTATTTTATTTTTGGGACAGAGAGAGACAGAGCATGAACGGGGGAGGGGCAGAGAGAGAGGGAGACACAGAATCGGAAACAGGCTCCAGGCTCCGAGCCATCAGCCCAGAGCCCGACGCGGGGCTCGAACTCACAGACCGCGAGATCGAGACCTGGCTGAAGTCGGACGCTTAACCAACTGCGCCACCCAGGCGCCCCTAAACTCAATGACTTTTAAAGATATTTTAATGAGAAGATTTATGTGCAATAAAATCCATGATAACTTTTCCAAGTGTATAACCCAGGCAATTATCCCTCTGGTCAGGATATACCACATACTCTTTACCGCCAAATCATTTTCATCCGTATAGGCAACTACTAACACACACACACAAACCTTATGTACTTTGTGTGTGTCTGGATCCTTTCCCTTAAAAGAATGCTTTCAAGAGTTACCTTACATTTTTGCACATATAGTTTGTTACTTTTTACTAGTAAATAATATTTTTGTATGAACATATCACATTTGTTTATCCAGTCTCCTACTGATGGGCATTTTTTCTAGTTTTTTGGTATTGTGAATAAAGCATCTATAAAAATTATTATACAAGGCATTTGTGGGCAATGTTTCATTTCTCTTGAGTAAATATCTAGGTGTGAGATTGCTATTAATTTTCTAAGAGACTTCCACTTGTCCAAAGTTGTTATACCATATTATGCCCTCACCAGCAATATATGAAATTCTGATCATTTCACATCCTTGCCAGCATTTAGTGGTGTTATCGGTCTTTTAAATATTAGCCACAAATTCACCATTTGTGAAATGGTCTCTCACTGTGGCTTTAATAGGCACTTCCTTGTTGACAAATGATTCTGAACCCTTCCTTGTGTGTATACTTATCCTTCATCTATCCTCTTTTGCCAAGGGTCCGTTGAAGTCTGTGGCAGACGTTTTTCCCCCCAAAATAATAATAACAAAAATAGCCACAACAATATCTCCCATAACATATGTTTATCATATAATGTACTCATGACATCCTGCCATCAGGTAGTGGGGTGTATGTCACTTCATCTTTTTTTTTTAACGTTTTATTTATTTTTCAGACAGAGAGAGACAGAGCATGAATGGGGGAGGGACAGAGAGAGAGGGAGACACAGAATCGGAAGCAGGCTCCAGGCTCTGAGCCATCAGCCCAGAGCCCAACGCGGGGCTCGAACTCACGGACCGTGAGATCGTGACCTGAGCTGAAGTCGGACGCTTAACCGACTGAGCCACCCAGGCACCCCTGTCACTTCATCTTAAAAATGGGTGGAATTTAGTGACTGCCTTGGCTGCTGGAGTATGGTGGCAGTGCTGCTATATGACTTTGGAGGCTAGGTTGTGAAAGACTATATGCTTTATACCTCCAAGGATATGCTTTCTTGAAGGCCAGCCATCATGCCGTTTGAAAATCCAAGTCACTTTGTGGATAAACCCATGTGGATAGGAACTGATAGCCAGCACCAGCTTGCATCATGTGTGTGCACCATCTTGGAAGTGGATGCTCTAGACCCATTTGAACTGCCTTAGCCAGTACCAAGCGGAAGATGGGCAAACTGTCTGCTTTACTCAGGTTATTAGATTCATGAGTGAGATAAATGGTTGTTGTTGTCCTGAGCCACTTAACCTGTGGGATGGCTTGGTATACGGCATTAAGACAGATTTTAATTGTTACACAACAAAAACTAAAACATCTGACATTGGCTTTGTGACTGAAGGGTGAAAGAAAAGCAAAGGGTATTAGTAAAATCATAAGGACCTCAAGCAGAAGCTTAAGAGACTATAGAATGCTGTCGGTGATGTAAAGTAATGTGAAGAAAATGTTATTGGAACCCAATAGAAAGGGCACCCTCGTAATGTGAGATAATCCTGGCATCTGAAGTGACATGGAAAAGAGGCAATTTGCCAAATTTACCAAGTGATGAGTTTATCAGGGGTCAGTAAACTTTTTCTTAAAGATTCAGATAGTAAATATTTTAGGCTCTCAGGCTATATGGTCTCTCACAACTACTGAACTATGCCATTGTTATGTGAAGAGAGCTATGGAAAATACACAAATAAATGCACATGGCTAGGTTAAAATACAATTTTATTTACCAGAATAGATTTCATCTCATAGGGCCCAGTCTACTGACCCCTCACACAGTTAAAGAGATGTCCAGGCAGAATATTAAAAGATTCATCTTATGTATTCTTGTTGTCTATGATAAAATGCAAGAAGAGAGAAATAAATTAAAGAATGAACTAGTAAATATAAAGGACTCAGAGTTCCAACACGGGGCAGTGCTTTAAGAGCCATTGTTAAAAATCTCAGGAAGATTTAAAGTGATGCTTCATAGAATCTTTTAAATAGGAAAATCAAAACCAAAACCAAAAACTTATGAAGCCATTAGCTGTAGAGAACCATTTTCAGGAAGGAGTAGTCGGCCCTAATCAAGAAAGTGGCAACATATAATCGGCTAGATTTCCAAATTGCTATTGACCAGTGACTACTGTGTGTCTCAGTTTTCTTCCTGTTGAATGTGTCTGTGGCACTTATCCCATTACTCTTTGCCTCTTTCACCAATGTATGTGGGATAAGAGGGAGGCAGATAACTTGTATCTCTTGTTCAGAGATCTTCCTATAGAAAGAAATCAAAATGTATGAAGTTAAAACAAATTTGCCTTATATTAAATTTGCCGGTATCTCATTTAGATGACAAGATCCTGGACTTGCAATTGAGCTTGATGAGGCAATAGATGATCTATTTGAAGGTTTTTATGAAGGTAGTGAATGTATTTTAGATATGAAAGTAAAACCTTGGTTTGAGAGCATAATTCGTTCTGGAAACATGCTTGTAATCCAAAGTACTTGTATATCAGAGTGAATTGCCCCATAAGAAATAACGGAAACTCAGATGATTTGTTCCATAACCCAAAAATATTCGTATAAAAATGATTACAATACTATAATCTAACATAAAATAGTAAAGAAAATATAAAATATAGAGGAAAATAAATTAACCTGCACTTACTTTGAAAACCTTCGTGGCTGGTGTGAAGGAGACAAGAGAAGAGGGTGTTGTATAGGAGGACTTTCACTACCACTAATAGATGTTGATTACAGTACAGAATTTTTTTTAATGTTTATTTATTTCTGAGACAGAGAGAGACAGAGCATGAGTGGGGGAAGGGCGGAGAGAGTGGGAGACACAGAATCAGAAGCAGGCTCCAGGCTCTGAGCTGTCAGCACAGAGCCCGACGCAGGGCTCGAACTCACAGACTGTGAGATCATCACCTGAGCCGAAGTCGGTGGCTCAACCGACTGAGCTACCCAGGCGCCCCTACAGTACAGTATTAATAAACTCTTGTCATATACTGTGTTTAATGTAACTGGCAATAAGGCAGCAGAGGAAAAGGCCTATATCGACAGACAGCCCGACCTAGAATGAGGCAAAGCATTCCTAAGTTTACTCTGTATGGAAAAGCAAAGAACTGTCCACAGGTGCTTTGAAGTGACAAAAAAAAAAATACACTAGTGCCAGTTGTGGGGACCTTCCAACGTTCTGAAAAATCACCGATTTTTGCCAAACACCGCTGCCTAAGACTGAGCATCTAAGCATAGGAGACAATCACCCACACTTCTGCAGTGAGAGAGAGAAGAACCATTGGCTCAGTTGTGATCATGTCACATTGGGCATCACGTACTACTCGTATTGCAAGACATCGAGTTTATCAAGTTAAAATTTATTGGAAATGTTTGCTTGTCTTGAGGAACCCTTGCAGAACACATTACTCGCAATCTAAGGTTTTATTGTAATTTGTGGGTAAAGGGTCAGCTGTGGTAGTTTTAAAAAGTCGTCCCCAAATTCTTTGATACTTCTTTCATTAAGTGACAGTTTCTATAGCTCCTTCTATAGAATCTAGGCTCAGTGACCGTTAGATCAATCAAATATGGCAGCTTTATAAAACAGGACTTTAACAAGAGATCAAGAGTCCAGACAGCCTGTGCTGAACTTGTCACTCTGTGTGGGAAGATCTTTCCCTGTTTCATACTCAGCATGTACTCCTTTGTTTTGCGTAATTGTATCATACAGCACCTGGCTGATTACACTGTTATATCTGTCCCCTATGGGGAGGAGACAAGGTCCTTCTGATGCAGCATAAAAGGGGTGTGGGCAGGCTATTGCCCTGCATTGGCTGCAGGAGGGACCCTGGCTATAGGATACAGACACCCACTACTGAAGCAAGCTCTGTCTCTTCTCTATGTGAGTGCTTGATTGTGTTGTGTTTTTCTTGGCATCTCTGATACCAAGATGCAGTGGGCAGAAGTGTTCGGACTTCTCCTCCTGATAATAGACAACAGATGCCGTTTGCTCAACAGTGCCAATTTCTGAGCCTAGACCTTAATAACCTACAGCTTCCACTTTCTCTTGGGATATGTATTCTTGGAACCCAACCACTCTGGTCTGAGGAAGCCAAGCAGACACATGAACAGGACATGTGCAATGTGTTATGAACAAAGCCCCTGATTAGATACCTAATCTCCATCTTTCTAGATGGACAAATTCCATACATTTAAATGAGCAAAGCTTTAGATGACTCCAACCTCCAGGCAAGGAGTTACCCTCAGTCTTCATGTCATCTGAGCTATTACTACATAAAGCAGGTATATGCTATTCCCTCCGAGCCTTGCTCAAATGGAAAATTTGTGAGCAAATAAATGATAGTCTTTGTTTTAAGTTATTAAGTTTGGTATGGCTTATTGTTCAGTGATAGACAACTAGAATGGTTCTTTGTTCATTTTTTACATTGGATTGCTTTTTATTTTATTTTTGTCTTATTTTTATTTTTATTTTTTTTACAAATCTGTTTGCAAACAAACTTTACATTCAGGATAGAAGGCATTGTCAGATATATGTATGAAAAAATATTTTTTTTTTTGTTTTGTCTTTTGTTTTGTCCTTTTCTTAATGATTAGTTTGATCAGCAGGTGCTTTTAAAGGGCTTATTGGAATGTTGATTGACATTGAGTTGCATCTTAAAAACAATGGAGAGAATTGTTATCTTAACAATAGTTTTCCCATCTATGACCCTGGTTCATCTCTCCATTTTTTCAGATCTTCAGTTTTTCTCATGAATGCTTTATAGTTTTCAATGTGCAGTGGTTTAACATCTTTTGTTAAGTGTAACTCCAAGTATTTCCTATTTTTACGCTACTTTAAAAGGGTTTTTAAGTTTCCTTTTCCACTTTATTGCCTCCAGTATACAAAAATAGTTGATTTTTCTATATTGACTTTGCATCCTACAACCCTGTTAAAGTTATGTCTGAGTTCTATGAGCCTGTATTTTTAGATTTCTCAAGAGTTTCTATGTAAATAATTATGGCATCTGCTGATAAAGAGTTTTAACTCTTCCTTTTAAAGTTTATGGGTATTGTTTCTTTATCTCACCTTATTGCATTGGATAGAACTGCCAATACAATATTGAATGGATAAGGTGAGCATCCTTTTTTTCTAGATCTTAGGGGGGAAATATTCATTATTTTACCACTAATTATGATGTGTTGAGGTATTTTTTGTAGATATTCTATATTATATTGTGGAAATTCCCTTTGATTCCAGGTTTGATAAATATGTTTTAAATTTAGTTAGTCCAATGTTTGTGCTGCATTTATGGAGATATATTTTTCTTCATTATTCTCTTTAATATGGTGAATTGTATTGACTGACTTTTTTTCTTTTTCCTTTTTTCCTTTATTTTTTTTTTTTTTTTAATTTTTTACTATTAAACCAAGATTGCTTCCCTGGGATAAATCCTACTAACTCATTATGAATTATTCCTTTTATATATTACTGAATTATTTTTGATACTATTGAAAGCTTTTGGTCACTACGTTCATGAGGGATAATGGATTCTAGATTTTCTGATGTCTTTGTCAAGTTTTGGCAACAGAGCTAAGTATGTCTTATAAAACAAGTTTGGATATGTTCCTTCCTCCTATATATTTTTAAAGAGTTGTTATAAGATTGGTACTATTTCTTTATTAAATATTTGGCAGGAAACATCAGTAAAACCATCTGAATCTGAATTTTATTTATGGGAATATACTTGAAAACAAGCTTAATCTCTTTACTAGATACATAAAGCTATATACATTTTCTTTTTTTTTTTTAATCTGTCTTGAAAACTTGTGTTTTTTGAAAAATTGTTCATTTTTCTAGGTTGTCAAATTTATTGTCCTAAGATGTTCATAATATTCCTTTATTATCTATTTAATATCTGAAGAGTTTACCTCTCTTTCATTATTGCTATTAGTCATTTGTGTTTTCTTTTTTTTCACTCTTCTCAGCCAATCATGCTAGTGTGTTTTTCAATTTTATTGATTTTCTCAAAGAACCGATTATCATCTTTGTTAATCTTCTCTATTGTTTGCCTTTTTTACATTTTATTAATTTCTTTTTCCTTTGTTTTGGTTTGATTTATTCTTCATTTTGTCACTTCTTAAGATGGACACTTATAATATTGATTTTAAACTTTTCTTATTTTCTAAGGTATTTTGATATTTAGATATTTTGATATAGTGTATTTTATCATCTGATTAACAATATTTGCAGAAACTTCGTGATTCTTCTTTGATCCCTGGGTTACTTAAAAGTATGTTGTCTAATTTCAAAATACTTGGGCTGAGGTTAGATATCTCCTATTATTGAATGTTAGTAACATTTTTACTGGATATTAGTTTAATTTTGCTCTGTTCAGAAAGCATATTCTGAATGATTTAATTATTTTGAAATGTACTGACATTTGTTTTATGCCCCAGCATGTGATTTAATTTAGTGAACATTCTATGTCCACATGAAAACAATGTGTGTTCTGAAGTTTCTGGTGAAGTTTTCTACAAATGTTAGTAAGTTCAAAATAGTTGATAATGTTATAAAATCTATATCATTTCAGTTTTTTTCTTTCTTATCAATTGATAAGTGTTGTATATTAAAATCTCTATTTATGATTGTGTGTTAATCTATATTTTTCTCTTATGTCAGCTCATATGTACATAAGATTATAATGTGCTAATGAAGAACGGATCATTTTATCATTATGTGATATCTTTACTTCTGATGCTTTTTCTCTTGAATTAATTTTGTCCAATATTAATATAGCTATTTCGGCTTTTGTCTACTATTTGTACGATGTATCCTTATTATCTTTTTTTTCAGTATGTCTGGATTTTAAATTTAAAATGAACCTCTTGGAGACGTATTTTAGTTAGGTACATTTTCCCCGTTTTATATTTTCTTGAAAATTTCAATAGCTTGGTAAAACAAATACTTCTATAAATATTTTATCAATGGGAAAACAGAAATGGAGAAAATTTAAAGGTCTGACTTATTCAAACAATGGTACTCTAGCTTCTAATACTGTGCAATTTGAATCAGATGACTAAAACAATTTGAATTATGAAAAGTGACTTTGGCCTAAAACAATAAACATAGCAGAGGTTAGTGAAAAATACTTTATGATTTATTATTAACCTCTCTCTTTGATTTCAACTGTAACTCTGTTCTCACAGCAAAATAACCATTACACCTAACCTCAACCTATCTTTTGAGCTCCAGTTTATATTTATAGTGTCTTTTTGGATGTTGCTGTTTAAATGTGTTGTAGACATCACAAATAAATAATTCTATTTTCTGTCTCATTTTGTCCATAAAAGTCTATGTTCTTTTTTTCTTATTTTGATTAAATAAATCAACAACCTCCGCCCACCAAAGTCTTCTTTGTTTCTTACTTATTCCTTCTATCTAATTAGTTTCCATTTTTTTTCCTTCTACTTAAAATAGTTCTTGAACCCATTCCTGCTTTTTCAAAACATTAGATCTCATCTTCTTGGTGGTAAATTACTTTGCAAAGGTGTTGTAACTGATCTCCTACTTTAACCACATTCTACTTAAGAAATCTCAGTGATAACCAGTTCAGCCCAATCTGTAAGTCTTTTGCAGCTTTCACAAAAAAAGTTCACACTCTCAACTCTTCCTGTTTGCATGATAATGGCTAAGTTTGGCAGAAACCAATTATTTTCACCAGTCCCAAAATTTACCATGGCATCTATCACACGTTCCCTCATTTACTCTTACTGATTAAGGTATTCTTTCTCAGATTTCTTCCTGGGAATGACCTATCATCTATCTATGTATCTACCTATCTATCCATCCATCATCGATTGGTCACCTAATCATCTATCTATTTAATTACTTAGCTGGTTAGTCAACTATGTATCTATCTATATATCTATTCTTTGAATCTCCATACAAACGTGACTCCCTTGTAAAGCCTTGCTTAACCCCTCAGCAACATGCAGAGTTTGTTGCTCCCTCCTCACTATTCTTTTTACATCATAGATGCTTTAATTTCTTCTTCTGACATTATTTTACCTTATTTTAACATAATGATCTTTGGTATATGCTTAAAATATTGAATATCAGACACATTAATAATCACCATAATAATAATATAAAACAAATGTTACTTTTTATATATGTATTCATATGTTATTCTGTATATTTATTTTTTTTTATTTTTTAAATTTTTTTTCCTGTGTATTTATTTATTGGTAGAAGGTGCAAAAGGGTTAGACCATGTACTGAGTAATTTAATTTTTTGCACTGACTCAATAAATCTAAAATTTTTTTTTGAGTGAATTTATATCCAGACCATGCTGAAAAAACTTATGTGCCAGAAAGTACTAGTTTACCAGGTGTTTCGTGGTGATATGTGTTCATTTCACCTTTATATTGTAAATACCTTTTTTGAAGTTTCTAAATATACTGTGAATTATTTGATAGAATACACCACCATTTTTGTTCATCTCTGTATTTTTTATCCTTTGGCACATTGATGACACACAGTAGGGCTTTCAACAATGGATACAAATTTTTAAACAGCCTGTGACTATGGAAGCCAAGACTGAAAAGACTGTATGATGTAAAGCTATAAAAGGATAATGAGTTTCTTTAATAGTTTATTTTAGAAATGGGCCACTGAGTTGAATAGACATAGTGGAATAAAGGAGCTTGGGAAATAAGACAGATCTATGCAAAGAAACTCATTAAATGTTTAATCAAAATTTCATGATCTGTGTAGGGAATTGAACAGACTCCCTGAGAAATCATAAAATTAATTTGAAAGGGAATTAAAAATGAAGAGTCATAGTGCTGTATAAGTGATTTTGTGTCTTATAAAGCTCCCTAAATGTGTTTATGAGCTGAGCATCCTGTCCCGAGCTCATGAAATAGGAAACAATGCATCAGTCTTGGCATCTCTTGGTATTTGAGATGCTTGGAATTATTATCTCATAGTCTTGGCCGTCTCAAAGGAAACAACACAGAAGTGTATGTTTGGGTCAGGCTTTAATTTTCCAGAAGACTGAAAAATTCAATCCCTATCTACCCAGATGCAAATCTCATCTTCTTTTTCTTTGATCAGAAAGAGTTCTTTCTCCTGGGCCTGGGTCAACTGTAATGGACAGTGTGGGAAGGTGTGATCCCAAGAGTATTTCAGCATTTGCTGCACATTTATTCTCTCTTCTAACTGCCAACTTTAATTCCTGGTAGAGATCATTGTGTAAATTTCACCAGCTTGTTTTCTTTCTTTATTAATAGAGAGTAGAAATAATGAAATGTTAAGTAAGATTATAAAAATTTAGTGCCTGTGTCTCCACGTGTAAATTATTTAAAGTCTACCATTTTGGACTATAGAAAGTATACTATGAAAAAAATCTAATTAGCACACACAGAGGACTTATTCCAAAGAACTGTAGAAATGAATATAAGTATAAAATAAGTAGTACCATATATTAAAGTAATAGTGTTTAAATGTTAAAAAGTCTTATTTAAAATTAGTATTTGGATAACTAAAATGATTCATGGCACACATATTTGATATGATAATATAACCAACATTTCAAAATTTGACATGATATAAATGCTAAAGAATAGTTAACTGGCAATAAAGTCAGGCCTTTTAAAAACACTTTAAAATTTGGCTATGAGATGATGACCACAGGTTTTCAGCCTTTTCTCTTCAGATGTAAAAATGTAGATGAAAACAAAATATGTCTTAATGTTTCAATTATAATTATGTTTAAATAAGTGCACATTATAAATTAGAATTTATGTCCAAGGCATATTTCTTTTTTTTAATTTTTTTAATGTTTATTTATTTTTGAGAGAGAGAGAGAGAGAGCAAGCACGAGTGGGGGAGGGGCAGAAAGAGAGAGGAAGACACAGAATCTGAAGCAGGTTCCAGGCTCTGAGCTGTCCCCACTAATCTTGATATGGAAAAGATTTATAGTGGTAAGTGGTGATTCCTTTACTCAAACATTTAGAGGCAGCCACCTAATATGACTTTCATAACCACCTAACATGCTTTTTATTTTACTATATTAAAGGGAAACTGGAGAGAAACCTGAAATAATTCAAACCTATTAATCACATCTTGCTTTACTTGATGCACAAAGTTGCATATAAATGAGGGCTTTCAAGAAAACAGAGAGATATTTAATAATTTCAAAGTTTGGGGTAGGGAAATAAACATATCTGAACAAAGATTTCTTTTTTATTTTAATGCCTTCTAGTTAAAAGAGAAAGGAGGAAAAAAAAATAATGGATTGTGCGGAGGGTTGCAGGTACAAAAAAAAAAAAAAAAAAAGGAAAAGAACTATTTGACCACTAAATAGTACTTTATGGTAATAGAAAGATGGAATTCTGCTGTGGGAGATACTGCCTACTTTTTTAATTAATACCCAGGTTTTCATTTTCTTGGCACACCATTGATTACATTATAAACTTCTTTCATTGGAGACCATGTGATGAATTGTTTCCAATAGAATATGAATCAAGTAATACATGTCTAGATTAATGTGATTAAAAGTGGGACATTCTTTCTATTTACTCATCTATCAACCTGATGCTAAGGATCCAGCTGAGGATCCTAAGGACTGGTAAGGCCCATTAATCTAAGTATGCTAGGTCCTTAAATGATCAAGGGGAACAGAGGTCTCTATCTACTGACATTTAGGCTACAAAAAAGAAAACAAACTTTATTGTATTTAGTCCCTGAGATGTTTGAGGTTGTTATTCCAGGCAGTCTACCCTGCATGTCATCCAATAGGTGGGGTAGACTTTATGCTTACCAACTAGCTAAGCTGATTATTGTTTTAAGCTGAATTTGAGTTAGAGAAAGGTAATACATTAATAGAACAATCCAGTGAGATATGTTATGAAAATGTATGGAAGAACAATATAAGAAAGAGTGCCCGCTAATTTTTAGGATAAAGTAACAGAGAAGAACCATGAGGAACATTTGTTTCTTGAGTTGTCTGTTCATCAGGATACAGATATTTAACATGGTAAACGTCAAGTTACAGAAGGAGGTATGTATTGTCTCACAAGTATCAATAGGACCTGGTGGATGGAGCCCCTGGCTACACTATGAAAACAGAGAAGAAATTTTTATCTATGGAACTGAACTGATTAGAAGAGGTGGTGCCTTGTGTGTGTAGGAAGGTACACTGGCTCCTGCTTCTTCCACCTTGGCTTACACTTGAAGTTTCTGTCTGTCCATCTGATTTCCAGTTTCATCCTACAGTTTGAATGGCAGAGAATATGCTGCCATATTTCTCTCTACCAGATGGGCTCAAAGTTGGTTTACTACAAGGAAAATTATTAAAGGAACCTCTGCTCATCTCATCCCCCCCCCCCCCCCCCCCCCCCCCGTAAGAGGGCCAGCCCTAAGCTTCGGGTGGATCATGTTATGTCAGTGTCACTTCAGCCTGACCCAGTGTCTTCCTGCTGGTTTTTTTGGATAAGAATCTCAGAGTTGACAACTAGGTCTCTTCAAAGTTATGATAGGATTCCACTGTAGAGGGAATCATGATATTATTGTGGTAGTATGCATCTGGAAACAATTTGAGTGAAAACAAAGGACAAAAGAGAAAAGCACTAACAACTGCTGTTGAAGGAGTCAACATATTAGACCATTTGGCCTAGTTGGATAATGCCATCAAAATACAGGGATAGAGGTATGTAGCTAATATACAAAAGATACAGGGAAGTGTATCAAAGCCCTTATTTTGAAAGATACCTTTTGGAAGCCTCATTCCACTTAAAGTGGAATAACTGATATGTTATTGGCTTTTTGCACCAATAGATTAATTTTCTAGAAGGTGATGGAAGCAACTATAGAGATTGCTACTTTAAAAATCATTGCAAGAAAAAAAAATGAACAGGTGATTTTGGTGTATAAACACTGGCAAAAAATCAAAGGAAGATTATATACAAAGTATGGTCTGATGTGTGCACTGGCCTTTAGGAAAGCAGCTTCAAAATATTCTCAAAAAAAACCTAAGTCTCTGTTCAGCAACTTAAAAGAAGAGGGTAATTCAAAAAGGACAGGAATCTCAAAGAAAATAAATTCTGATAATTCTCTCATAAATAATCCGCTCAAAAAAGAAAAAGAAAGTGACTTCTAAAGAAATTGGCGTAGCTCTACAGGAAATTATCTACGAATGCGCAAATGAGGGAAGAAGCACATTTCAAAGGAACAATATAAAGAAGTATTCTAACCAGAAAATTCATTACAAAAATGTTAAAACTCAGAATAAGCTAGGGTTTGTAAAATATACTGAGGACAATGAAAAAAATGTCTATTTTTCTGCTTTGAATGAAAAAAAAGACCATAAGGAAAGATCAGTCTTGGCTCTGATGTTGTGATGTTAAAAGGGAGAAAGGAGAACAAGTCAACATTTCTTTTATTTCTACTTTCCATATGAAAGACAATGATCTTCAAAGTGTCCAGGGTAAAACTTTGCCAGGAAAAAACTAGGCTCAAGGTAGGCAAGGAAAGAGAAGTTAAACCTACATTTATTGATATTTACTACATGCCATGCATTTATTCCGCAATTACTTTCACTGTACATATTCATATGGGTTCTGGGTGTGTAGCAATGAATAAACTAAATAAGTACCTGAGCTCAAGAAGCTTTGGTCACCAGTGAAATTGTATACACACATCTCATGTATTCCTAGGAATTTAAAAGGTATCATGACTTTTACACAAAAGAAATTAAAGGCTAAAAGAAGGTCTTTAAATCACCCAAGGTCGTAAAGCATACTTAGTGTAGATGCTAGAATGGTAATCTAATACAAACTAGCATTTTCTTCTTTGTGTTATGTGACTCTTTCTTTGTAGAGAGTAATAGTTCATAAGAGTTACTACCTAGGGTGCAAAGCTAAGTGCAGATATAGTCTTAGAATATCCACTGGCATTCTATAAAACTACATAATAAATAAAGACAAAATAAATTAAAAAATTTAGAAAAAAATTAAATGCAAGGGTACCTGGGTGGCTCAGTTGGTTGAACATCCGACTTTGGCTCAGGTCATGATCTCATGGCTCGTGAGTTCCAGCCCCGCATCTGGCTCACTGCTGTCAGTGTGGAGCCCTCTTGGGATCTTCTGTCCCCTCTCTCTCTGACCCTCCTCTCTCTCTCTCCTCTCTCTCTCTCTCAAAAATAAATAAACATTAAAAAAAGAAAAATTTTAAATACAATTATACAGAACAGCTAATACATTGTATTTTTGAATAAAAATGCAACTTAATTTTGATAGGCCAAATAGGCAACATGAAGTTTAACAAAGAAAATTTTAGACTTTAAAAAATTAAATATTGACAATAAATATGTGGCTTAACATTATTCATATAAAAGTCCCAGAAGATTTGAATTATTACAAATCCAAGCATAGACAACAGTATTAAATGACTTCAAAAAAATTTAATGTTTATTTATTTTGGGGAGACAGACAGACAGAATGCAAGCAGGGTAGGGGCAGAGAGAGGGAGACACAGAATCTGAAGCAGATTCCAGGGCCTGAGCTGTCAGTACAGATGCCAACGCAGGGCTCGAACCCATGAAGCACGGGATCATGACCTGGACAGAAGATGCTTAACTGAGTGAGCCACCCAGGTGCCTCTTAATGACTTTTTATGAAGATAATGCCATCTCAGCATCATTTCTGTTTATCGACATGACCCCATAAAGTATATTTTAAGTAAGACATTGTCAGATTAAAGCCCACCCAAAAGAGATCCACACAGAGACTGGAATGATCAATGAGTATTTTACCCCCTTCTGTATTTCCAGTGCCTAGCTGTGGGTCTAGAACAAAATTGGTGCTCAGTAAATACGTGTTGAATAACACATCATGGGCACCATGTAACAGAGGGTGTAGTTAAAGGAACTAAAAAGTTTCATCTAAAGGAAAGAAGGTTTTACAGGGCAATAACAGCTGCCTTTAAGTAAGGTAGGATTTATCACGTAAAAGATAAATGAGAATTTTTTTTCTAGTAGTTTCAGAGGAAGTTAAACATGCTTCCCATCCCCCGCTGTGGTAAAATGAAGTGTTTGAAATGACGAGAGGTGTTCAAAAATGAAATGATAGCCTTTCCGAGGGTAAGCTCCCTGTTGCTGCACATGTTAAGAAAAGATCATCAGATTTAAGAAAGAAGGTAGCCAGATGTGTGTTGCAAACAATTCTTATGGAAAATCTCTGATTTTGTGTATGAATGTTGTTAGACTCTTTTTCTTTATTGTTTCATGAAGTTTCTGATTTTCTTGGTTCACAAGTGCTAAAAGTGTTTCAGGGTTAGCTTTAAAATGCTTCATCTAAAGAATATTGGATTTAGTGTTTAGACTATCTACAGTTCAAAATGTTTCAACCTTTTAGTTGATGACTAAAACTGAAAGAAATTAAAAGAATGAAAAAAGTGCCTTCCCTTTCAGAAAAAGTATTTGGAGCCAAAATGGGTAACTCTGAATGAAAGTGGAAGTCACAAGTAATGGGATCACAGTTTGAGAGGAGCGAAGTGTCCCAGTGAACTGTGACTGCCAGAGCTTCCAAAAGGCAGGGTGTGGCCATCCCTATGATGCCCCTGCTCCCTCTGCTGCCTGCCATCGCCCTCATGGCACCTTGTAATCTCCAGTAGCTTTCCCATTTGCCTCTCTTCCCCCGGAGGCTATGAGCTCCGTGAGGAGACATGTTTTCCAACCGACCCACCATAACATCCCCAGCAGCTAACGAAGTGTTAATTGTATGAAATTCAATAAATATTTGTTGACTAAAGTGTGTGGATAGATTTTGGAATCCATACTATTTTAAGATCGAATATCATATTTTGTACGTAGTATTTTTATTTTGGGAGTAGAGTAGTGAGGACTTTAATAGAAGGATGCCGAAACATATACCTTAAATGGTAGGGAAGCCATTTAAAGATCTGATCTCTTGATTTTGAAACTTGTGTTTATTTACTGATAATTAGATCGTTCTTTAATACTCTATTATTAGATACTTGACTTTTAAATTTATTATTTTTAGCTTTCATTTCCTTGCTGTCGTCAAAGAAGTGTCTGAATGCCTCTTAGTATATAGTAGTGATCACTATGTGAAGCAAAAGAAACCCTCATTCATCAAACATTTGCTGAGATGCTGTGCTAAGATGATGAAGATAGAAAAATGAATAGGGCACAGCACCTGTTTTGGGGAGCTCTTGGACATGGGAGGGACAAAGGTAATTATACCATGACAATAGTGTATGAACAAAAGTGTGTGCACTTGTGCATACCTAAAATAGATAAGGCAGATATATCGGCATATCTATTAAATAAATAAATACATATCTTTATAATAAATGATGCATAATTGAAGAGAAGAGGAAAATAGGGAATTTTAATCATGTATCTCAAAACAACGGATGTTGACTATCCGTTTCTGGGTTTGTTGGAGGGGGGAGAAGTAGAGAGTAGCATGTAATGAAACGATAAATACGAGCTTTAGTTATTCCAGGCTTTTGAATAAAGGCTTGCTGACCACTAAGCTCACAAGACTCTGTAATATCACAGTTTTACATATGAAAATCTGAAGCTAAAAGAAGTTAAGGGATTAGCCCAGATTTCCTAGCCAGCAAATGATAAAACTAGAATGGCAGCCCAGCATTTAGTACCCATGAAGAAAGGGTCTTCAGAAGTGCTTAACTCATTGAAATGAATATTCCATTCACGTATCTCTTTTCTGTAAAATTACTTTGAGTTCCAGGGTTTTATGCATAAAAAATACTACCTAAATGTGACAGATTTTACATAACCACATTAATTCAACACAGAAGTCTCGTCTTCTGCCTTCCACATCCTTCTCCTTATCTACCTGCAAAATAACTCAGGAACATTATTCAAGTTGGAAGCACACAGCCTCTGCTAGCATTAACAAGAAACCCTATCTTCAATGTCTTTTTCTTTCTTTTAAAAAAAAATGGTCTGAGTAGATGAATAGTTTAGTTTCTTTTTATCATAGTGATGATATTCTGAATTGATGGCCATGACAGATCTGTTCTTTACCCTAAAAAATAATGACACTTTTCAAGGTAAGTTACTGTCACATACTGATTACCTGG
This sequence comes from Panthera uncia, assembly GCF_023721935.1. NCBI lineage: Eukaryota > Metazoa > Chordata > Mammalia > Carnivora > Felidae > Panthera > Panthera uncia. Next base: position 82,136,876 of record NC_064811.1, read on the forward strand.
ACAGAGATAAAAAGAACAGTAACAAAAATTATAAATATTCTTGCTTCTGAGTTCAGAGGCATATTTGTAGGAGGATGGAAATTTTGACTGGAATCATAGCAAACTCCAAACCTTCTTTTCATGTTATAATTTCCATTTCTGAACTTTTGAATCTCTTACTGGGAAGTTTTTGGGTTTTTAAACACAAGTCAAATTGAAATGGAAATTATCTACATACTTTAATATTTAATGCTAGAATTATCAGCATTGATGTTTACATGGACTTTAAAGTAAGACAGACGGGAGATTTAGCTTTCTGCTTCCACTCATTAACATCGTGACTATGAATTTGTTATTTCAAATACTATGCCTCACTTTTCTTACCTATGAAAATGGAGATGTATATTAATATTTTGGACATATATACAACAGGTGAGGTGATATTTTCAAATTAATTAGCATAGTGATAGACGTGTTAAACGCGTATTAAATGTTATCTATTGTGATTGGATTGCAGGAAAAAAGTTTTCCAAAACTCAAGATTTGTTTCATTTTAAGTTTGTAAAAAATGTTTGATGGATCAGATAATTCTGTGGGTTAAATAATTGTGTAGGGATTCTGGGGTACCTGGGTGGCTCAGTCAGTTGAATATCTGACTTTAGCTCAGGTCATGATCTCACAGTTTGTGAGTTTGAGCCCACTTAGGATCCTTTGTCCCTCTCTCTTTCTCCCCCCTCTCTTCTCACATGCTGTCTCTCTCTCTCTCTCTCTCAAAAATAAAATAAACATTTAAACCATAAAAGACTCTTAAGTACAGAGAACAAACTGAGGGTTGATGTGGGGGTGGGAGGGCTTGGGGAGAGGGAAAAATGGGTGATGGGCATTGAGGAAGGCACTTGTTGGGATGAGCATTGGGTGTTGTACGTAAGTGATGAATCATGGGAATCTAGCCCCCAAACCAAGAGCACGTTGGATACACTGTATGTTAGCCAACTTGACAATAAATTATATTAAAAATTTTTAAATAATTGTGGAGGGATTCAGTGGAGCCCAAGTTATAAGACCTGAATTTGCCTTTTCTAGTTTTGTTTCCTACATCATTTTACTTTTTTTTTTTACTACACATTTGTCAGTGCTAAAAAGGAAATGATGGTTTCTACTTGTATATTGGAGTTTTAAATCAAGAAAAGACGATAGATATTGTCAATTGCAATTTATCTATTTTATGAAAAAGATGCTAAAAAATAGAAACCGCAGAAGTTTTATGGCAGTATGAGTTAGCAACTAGCAACAAATTCCAGTCTAGTTTATATTTTTGGTAGACAAATGAATTGTGCACAAATAGAAATAATACATCTAGTACCAAGTCTGGTTTTCACTTTTATAGTAAATTCTCTGTCCACATTTGGCATCTTTATTTAAAATGATATTTTGGTTTACAGCTGACCTTTCCAGACTTATATAATCAATCTCTTCAGTGGCCTATTTATGGGCCCTATATATGGGGCACCTGGAGTGGACCATTTTTAAACACCCCTCCACTATAAAGAAAGTTATTTTCAGTAATATTCACAAAATGAAATAAACAGTAATGATTCCAAATAAGAAGCATAGACATAAAAATTTTTGTCTTTGAACTTTGTACATGAAACTATGCAAATGGAAATAATTAAATGCTACAATATAAAAAGAAAACAGTAATTAATAGTTTTAAATTACGTTATTGCATTAAAAAAAAATAGAAAACTGACACATACGTAAGTGCTTCCAAAGAGTAACTCTGCAAGTTTCAGATAACAATTTGCAAATACAGTGATGAATTTGTAATTAAAGTTCTGTTTCCTTAACTCTATAATCACTGGAATTGTGCTTATTTAAGCGTAGCGCCAAAATGTAAGAATCTATAGTACCACAAACACTGGATCATTCAACTCAGCACCGTCCTGGTGCAAATTCCCATTGACCCCGTGGCTATTGGCTATTTCCATCGCACCCTTCCATCGCATCTCTTCCCAAATCCTTGCTCAGTGCCATTACCGGGGCAGATTGAGATTAGTCACGGGAGGTGTAGTATACCAAAGAAATCAGCAAGTACAATTCAAGGTTGTTTCTTCAGGGATCCTGCTGTTAAACTTCACCAGTCCATCACAGAGCTGTACTCAGAATGAGCCCGAACTAATTCAAACTGTTGAGGTGGCCCTCTCAAAACAATTATCTGTAGTAAGTCCACAGAGTTGGGAGCCAAGCATATAGCTGGCAGTCCTTGGCATTAACTCTCGTAGCTGGCAGTTCTTGGCATTAATGCTGATGTAGAAAGCAACATAACGAGAAATTGCTTAAAATGTAGATCGACAAAGGATCATTTAGAATTGTTGGCACGTGTTGATAATAAAAAGCAGACTGATTTCAAATTGGTTTTATTATTTGTTCAATTTTTTATTCTTAAAGTTAACCTTATCCAGGTAGAATTTACTTGGGTGTATTCAAAGTGCACAATCTGATGAACGTTACTAGCTGTATAGCCTGTGAATCACCACCCCTGTCGATGAACAAACATTCTTATAACCTCCAAGATTCTTCTTGCCCCTCACACTGGCTATTTTCCATTGCACCGCCTATCAGCAACGGATAGGATTTTTGTCACTAAAGATTAACTTTTATTTTCTAAAAGTTTAAGGAAATGGAATCATATGCTACATACTCTTTTGTGTCTAGTTTTTTTTTTTTTTGCCACTAAACCATAATGATTTTGAGATTCATCCCTTGTGTAAACGTTTATCGGCAGTTTATTCTTTTCATTGCTGAGTAGTTTCCCACTGAATGCGTATGTCACATTCATTTTGGTTTTCCATCCACATATGGATGGGCATTTAGATTGTTTCCAGTTTGGGGGCTCTTGTGAGTAAAGGTGTACTCATCTTTGTCAGGATATATGTTTTCATTTCTTTGGGGTAAATTATTAAGAGTCGAATGTCTGGGTTGCATGATTATGTTCTACTCTTTAAAAAAACAGACAATTCTCTAAAGCAGTTGTACCATTTTACATTCCACTGGCAGCATAGGAATGTTCTAGCTGCACTTAGTTCTCATCAACACCTGACTGCAAGTGGCAGTTCACACTCTCCCAGCAGCAGAGTCAAAGTCACACAGACCCTGTCGGAGCCAGGGTATCACACAACTTCCCCAAAACAATTACTATGGCTTCAAGTCGCCGCGTTTTGCGCCACATGTTTATGGTAGCTAGATTGGAGTCAGCTCCACTGACAACCATATGCCAAAGGTTGGGAGGGCATGGTTCCCCAAAGGGAAACTGAGACACTAAGAGGACTCCAGGAAGCCAAGCACCAACATAATTCTACCATACATTTCCATTATGTACAAAAACCTCTGCTAGAAATAACAGTTTTTTAAATTTAGAAACGTGCAATCCCATGAAAAAATCCATTTTTTAGTTGGAACAATAGTGCAGTGAAACACAGTACCTAATAAACATATGCTCAGAATAGTTAACAATGAAATTGATGGGTGGGTGTTGGCAAAAACATATTAAGTTCATTGCTTTCCACTTCTTTTTTTGTTTGTTTGTTTGAAATTCATAGAAAGCTGTATGTAAGGCAACTGGGTGTACTTGCTGAAGGCAGATGGTCGTGTTCTCTTGCTTGGTAACATAGAAAACTGGAGAAAGAAGTGCAGGTGGCCAGGTGGGGGAGGCTTTTAGAAATGTGTGTGAGGCCAATGCTAACTTTAGGGATCGTAGAATTTACGTAAACCTAAAACTTTTGGAATATTTGTTAATGACAAATTATGATCTAGAACCTTTAAACATTACTGTTGTTATTCAACCTTGGCCTTATAGAAGGGGCAAAGAAGAGAAGAGAGAGGAATCAGCCGACATTCCTACCTTCAGCTGCTTATTATATTAAGTTAACTCTCTTTATGAATACAGAATCTGATGTTTTCTTGTCCAATTTCCATTCTTTATAAGCTGTTTGTGATTGCTGAAAGTTATTTAACTCAGTGAGTAATTTTATTGACTTTATATCATATACCTTAACACCATTTCCTATCTCCCTTATATTACTCATCTGACTATATATATATATATCCACACACACACACATATGGGGGCACACACACATATATGTTTAAATTTATATATATTTTTATTGTCCTTTTCTGTCCATCCCCTCACTAAAATAAAAACTCCATGAGGGAGGACTATTTTATTTATTCTCTTCACTGTTGTATTTCTATCACCAAGAAAAATTCCTGGCATGAAGCAGGCACTCCAAAATACTTGTTGGGTATTTTCTGATTTGTTTCGGGTAGGTAGGGGAAAGTTAAAGATGAGAATAGGATCTTGCCTGACTTATTTGGTGATATATCCTAAGTGCCAACAATAGTGCCCAGCAAACAGTAGTTTCTTAATGACCATTTGTGGGATGAATTAAAGATATCCATTCGTTAATCCTTCTTTGTGAAGGAGACAAGGTTAACCGTTGGATAGTTAAAGAAAGCAAAAGTAATGGTGGTTTGGAAGAAATGCTGAAAATTTGTAATAATTATTGTGGGGAATTATAAAAGTAGCCAATAAGAGACCGCTAGAAGGATTTCTCAGTTGAGGAAACTCTGTTTTGTAATGGACACAATCAGTATGATTTATGATTTCCTCCAACAATGCTAAGCTATCAAAGACAAGGAAGCAGATGGTTTTGTTGACCTAACATCACCACCCTCTAAAATAATTGATCTCCCATTTAATAGAAGTTGCTGTGATGTGTCATAGGACAGAGACTGGATAGGAAGAAAAGCAAGTGCATAGGAGACGGGGAGATTGGGGTATAGTATAGATATTAGAAGACTCGATGTAGCCCAAGAGAAGGAATAGTGGGAGGAGTGAGAGACTGAAAGTGTGATTGATTTTGTCATAGAATGGGATCTCAGAATTTATTATTTAGGAAATATTTTAGATTCTAGGTGATAGGATGCATTCTGAGACCAAGGTCAAATGACAGCATGGAGTAGAATGGTTTTATTTAAGGTTTGTAAGGTGTAGCGTATGAGTAGGAAAGACCAAGGAATAGAGAACTAGGTTCTAGTTGGGTTGTCAGGAGTCAAGTTGAAGATGTGGACTCTGAGTCATATTCAATGTCTCCACCGAGGGTGAAAGTGACAGAAGTCTATAGGTGAAGGACTTACAGCAGGATAGTAAGAATGGGATTAGAGGTAGTGCAGATAGACAACTAAAGCTTTGTAAAGGAAGAGGGTAGCCAATAAATGTCTCAGGAGTAGCAATGGGAGCTAAGAGAATAGACTTGAGTGGGTGGGGCATCAAACTAGGAAAAAGTTGCAAGCTACTGGAGTTGCATATAAAGAGACATTAATGACTAGGGCTGTAGGAGGTTTTGGCCAGGGCAGTAGTCGTGAGGAACTGTCATTGGAGGGTTCATTTTTCGAAAGTAAAGTCAACAGAGGTGGCTTTAGATGGAATTAGATGTACGCTTTGAAGCTCCTTGGTATTTAGTCTGAAAAAACTGGATGAATGTTACTAGGGAAGAAGACAGGGAAAGACATCATTTTGGAGGAAAACAAGAGGTTTTTTGGGGGGCTTTATAAGTTTAAGAAATTTATTTGAGTTATTCAGACATCCGTAGGGGTGTTAGAAACTGTGTCAATTGCTTTCATATGCACCATGTCACGTATTATATTTTCCTATTGATTCTATGAGGTGGATACTAATGTTTTTCCAATTTAACAGGTGATGGAATTTGAAGAATTAAAGGAACAATGCCAACGTCATGTAGTTAGAAAGTCTCAAGGGAAAAATTTGAGTCAAATCTGTCTGATTAGAAAGCCCTAATTCCCAGTCACCATTTCATACAACTGAAAGCCCTCCTGATCAAATGGATCCAGGTTATATGATATCTTAGGCACATGCAACTGAGGGAGGCTTCTTTAAGAAAAAAAAATTACCACTACAAAATTGCTTACAGAGGTAAATAGAATGAGAAAATAAATCATAATAAATTGTACACTTTAAAAGCTGTCCAATGCCATAAACATCACAAAACCTAGAAAATCAGCATAATTCTTAAAAGTTAACAAGTGAACACATTGCTGTAACAAGTGAATTCCTACTGTTTTGTCTGCATACACTTTGATTATCTCTTTCTATGGTAAAGTTTTTATAACGACATTTGCGTAGAAAAAACTGGAAGATAAATTCGATGGGCATCTTCTATGACTAAAATTGATCAATTTTTAATTACTGATAGTTGAGAAAAGTTTCTTTCAGATTTATAACTTACCAATAGTAATACTGTATAAATTTGTAGGATTGTTTAGGAATTTATTTGGGAAATCTGAGAAAATATTCACGTTTGCAATAACATGTAACCAATTAGTTGGACACTGTTAGTCTCTTCCTAGGTCTTTCAGGGGCCCGTGCAGGGCAGGAACCTGGTGAATCCACTTCTGGTACTGGTTTCTCTCTAAGCAATTGGGGGAAGAAGTGATAGGGCCAGGAGGTTTTTGCTGTGTGTGGTGTAACATGAGATTTACCCTTCCAGAGTGGCCAGAGAGGGATTGGCCATCTCCTCAGGAACTCACCATCTGATGGAACTATCATTTCTCCAACTGTGGGGTGAGAGCCAGGGGGTGAAAAAGCAAAAGACTGGTGAAAATGATCCTTTTCACAAATTCTTCAACAACTGTGTTTAAAAACTTCTAGAGCCAGAATTACTTTTTCTATTTCTCTTACCCTCCTCCCATAAGTCGATGAAAATAACCTACTAAATATTTATGTGGCTGAAGTTTTCCTATTTTAAAATATATCCTCTTTGAAGGCTAAGTATATATAGCAGTGGTACATATCTTCTTTATGATTAACTAATCAATAACTGGAAGCCTTGCCATGATTATAGTCTTACTTGAGCACACTGTCACAAAACAGTGATTGAACTTGAATTGTGCCTTGTTTTCTTTCTTCACTCAATTTTCCTTTGCCTGAATTAATTACATGTTCAGGATCCCTTCTGCTATTGTATAGCAGCTGTGAAATGAGAATAAGGTGGTTGACTTTTTTGTATCCTTGGAGTAAAGGGTAGACGAGGACTGGAATAATCATTATAAAAGAGGGACTGTTGGTCCTGGTTGGAAAAATAGAAGGAATTTAGAGAAAAAGAAACAGTGTGAGTATGAAAAAAAAAACAGGACATTAGTATGAAAAAGTGGTTTTGGGGGATGTTTGGAATCCAGTTAAACCCCTTTTTGGTTCCATATGTTTGGTAAGCTATAAGGTATCAGTGGGGGCACTTTAAGTCAATTTAACATGCTTAATGGAATTTCGGAATTCAATATAAACAGCATGGGCAGTTCCCACCAGTCCACGGCTCAGTATCATTCTTTAATTTATATTTCAGAGTGCCTAGACTCCATCTCTCACCTGCTCAATCCAACAGGAAGCTCAGTCTGATATGTCAAAAATCCCCAGGGGTCCTTACTGTCCTAGCTGTTTGCCGATGGATCATAAATTCCAATTCATTCCAGCGGCCTGGGGAGTCTTTCCTGGGGCCAGGTGATGGCTGCTCCCCAAGCCACCGGTGTACAGACAAGCCTGCTGCTGTGCCAGGGGCACGAAACCACTGAGCGCACGGTAGTTGGACTCAATGTCCCTCACTGCACCTGGGCGTGCTCTGTGCTCCTTAGAGCTGCTTCAGTCATGCTTGGTTAAGAAGATCCGTAAACTAGGTCTGTGGCATCCCTAAAGTGCAGACCTATATGCAAGAGTAATGACAGGCTCTTGCGAAACCAAATCTTAAATAATTTCAGTCTTTTTAAAATAAAAAATACAAAATCATAAGTTTTATGTACATCATTAGGTGTGAAAGTAAGTATTTACTTAGAATAAGGAAACATATACCATGTTGCAGAATCCTTGGAGATTCAGGTCCCTTTCACTTAAGGTTCATGTCAGGCAATTTGCCAGAAATACTTCATAGAAATAGTCCTTAAATGCAGTCTGGCTTACCCTCCTCTCACAGAACATTCTAAACTCCATACAAGTCTTCCACAATCCCAGGAGCCTGGATGAGGGAGAGTCCCTGAGAGGGAAGTTCTATTAGCTTCGTGATAAATTCACCTCTGCCTACACTGGTAGTGTCACCTCTGGGTACATTGCTGTTACCTGGGGTTCTGCTAGAACCATCTAGCCTTGAAAGTTTGGATGCTTTGAGCATGGACGTCACTGAGGTTGTCTGCCCCTGCTGGAGTCTGGGTAGTGCTCAGAGATTTGGCTCACTTACTCATCTCCTCTTCCTCACTTTTTTTTTTTTTTTTTTTTTTTTTTTTTTTTTTTTTTTTCTTGCCAGGGCTGGTCCTGCCAGTTAAGCCCAACCTACAGTGGTTTCTTGAGGTTTGAATGAAGATATGACTTCTTTTAGTCTTTATCTGGTAAAGGACCCCCTTGACAAAGTGAGCAGTTCCACCACCATGGACCACTTTAATTTTATTCAATTGTATTTATATTTCCTAACCCAAGTAAAAGATGTGTGATGAAGTGTCCCCCCAACTCCAACACCCCTCTTCTCTTGTTGTGCAATTCTCCTCCTCAAAGTTATTGTTTCTTGGGTGGCATTACAGAAATATATTTTGCAAAAATAAACAAATCTGTGTATATACGCGTTGATATTAAGCTCTTCCATTCTTTTTTAACCTACTAGAAGAATTTAATCTATTCTGTTAGTATGTAATTTGTTATAATTCTCTACTGAAATGATCTGAGTATAATGCTTATGGGAGAGCTGGAAAAGAAGGAAGTTCTTAGACATCTTTCTCTTCTTTCATAGTGACATTTTTTTCTCATATTGGTTCGGATACTCTGCTTTCCTTTTGTTAGCATTCGCCTGGCATGACTCTTCTCTTCTGTTTTACCAAAGGATTTTGCTTTGTCATTCAAGTGCTACTATGTGAGTTTAGTCTGATTAAACTTATTGATATGACTGATTTTTTTCTTCTGTTATACTATTTTAGTTGATTTTTTTAATTTTCATAGCTTTGAATATACTTTCTAGACTCCCTGGGAATCCAATGGTGGTACATAGGTTGGAGGTTTCTCTCTGCTGGTTTACCTTTGTGTTATTAAATATATTCAGCCATCTTTACTCTTTGATTTGTTACAGAAGAGATCGGAATATTTACTTTTCTACTTTGGCTAATTCTAGGATTACCACAGATTATATTATTTTCATTTTTATCTGATTTCATAATCTTAACATTTGTTTCAGTCTTTATTCTATGGGTAAATAGATTCAGTGACCACACAAATTTCTTTGTTGTGGCTTCTTCAGTCATTTCTTGATTGGCTAAATCTTGTTCAATGTTAGATTCCTCAGGAACAGATGGGAACAATTTCCTTGGATTCTTGCATTTGGTATCCCTCTGAATATATAGGTTGAAATAGTCTTTTATTTCAGGAAAGTCTTAACAAATTATATCATTTTATACTTGTGTTGTCTTCCTTTATTTCAATTTATTCGTCTATAATCCCTAGTATGGTATCTTGGGTATCTTTGGTTTATCTTCCATATAAGAAAAAAAATATATATATATATATGTATTTTTTTTTCTCTCTATGAAAAAAAAAAAAAAAACTAAAAAGGCAGTTGGCCAGGAGAAGCAAATAAATCTTCCTTTGATACTCATGTCTAGATTGAGGTCAGACATCAGCATATGATTTAACCTTCTCCAGGTCCTATTTGAATTTGCACTTGCATATGCAAAGTGGGTGGCCCTAGATTCTTTAAGACAATATAGGTTTTGTTTCTGTTGGAGCCTAAGAACAGCATTGGGCCAGTGTATCAAGTGGCAATATAATTGGAGGGAAACCTGAAGCCCCTCCAAATTATGTCACCCACCCAGAACACAGCGATATTTACTCTACAGACTTTGAAATGTAAATTTTAGAAGAACTTTACCTATTTGCTATCCTGTCTTCTTATAAAACTTTCTAAAATTTTTGAAAAAGTTTTATGGTTATTTTAGGAAACAATCTCCAAAAGAATAGAAATCAGATTTTATGAGTACAGACTACAAAAGGGTAATTCCTTGGGGTGGGTATCTGGCTCTGGCAATGAGACAGAGTGGACCAGATGGTCCCTGAAGGAAAGGGCACAGGAATTCTAGGCCTCAGCACTATTGATGTATTACCAAAAGGTGTAGGTTTTACAGCAGGTAAATAATTATGTTGGCCAATATGTTCCTAATATTACTGGTTCAGACAAGGTCTAGGGCTACTGTAGGGCAGCTGACTTAGTTTCATGCTGGATTCCCCATTCTTTGGCGCCTTTGAGAGTCCTGCTGTTACTAAGAAGATCCTTGCCAGTGACGTTCTGTAAGTCTCAGACATTGGGACAGAAAAGGGGCACCATATCCAAGACTTGCATGATAAAAAAGAAAAGGAATCTAAAGGAAGCAAGTAGAGCCTGCAAAGGGTGCCAAAACATACCTCTGACTTAATTCTTCAGCTGCTCAGCGAGTTACGTATCTGCTGTTCTATAGATATCACACATATTTTCCTGTTTTCAGTGTTTCCTCTTTCCACTTTCTGTCAGAGATAGAGGAGAATGAAATATTTCTCTCTGCACACACTGCAATCAATTTTGCCAGTAAGTACAGATCTTAAAACAAAAGTATCTTGACCCTCTCATAAAAGAAGGTATTTTCAATTGCTTGCTGATAGCTTGAAAGTACACATCATATTTCATACTCATACCCCTAGTAATTTGTCAGGTGTCTGGGCATTTCATTATCAGCGATATTTTACTATCTATCCATCTCTGCTCTTTCAAGTGCCTGTTTTTAACACTGAGACAATAGACTTCATCCAGTCAATAAAAGAACATTCCAATACGTGTTGATTAAGAACATACTCAGTTGTCAGACAATTTGGTTCAAATGGGCAATTTAATCAATTCTCTCTAAACCTTGGTGGATCATGTCAGTATCCACCTTACAGAATTGTGATGACAATAAGATTCATATACTTATTTTGCAGGCACTTCCCATTAAAAATGAATGTGAGCTAAGGTGATAGGGACAATTGCGTGCTTTTCTAGATATGGCAACAGAGAACGCTGCTCCAGAAAGGTTTTATTTGAGCAAAGATCTGAATCAAGTGAAACAAGAAAGCAAGTCTTGCAAATATTGAGAGAGAGAAGGTTCTGGGCAGAGGAAAGAGCAATTAAAAGGTGGTGTGTTGGGAATATTATTGCCATGTTTGAGAAGCTGGGTGAGTTGTGATGTCATTAATGATATCATCTTTTCACAGAGTCTGGGGCTTAGCAAGTTCTCCATGAATATTAGCAACTCTGTTTAGTATCTGAATCATAAGAACAGAAATATTTCCCCTTTAAAGAGGCCCCTGGGTGACTGAGTCGGTTAAGCATTTGACTTTGGCTTAGGTCATGATCTCTCAGTTCAAGAGTTTGAGCCCCACATGGGGCTCTCTGCTGTCAGCACAGAACCTGCTTTGGATCCTCTGTATCCCCAGCCTCTGACTCCCCTTTTCTGTCCCTCCCCCACTTGCGTGCGTTCTCTCTCTCTCTCTCTCTCTCTCAAAAATAAATAAACATGAAAAAAAATATTTCCTGGGGTTCCTGGGTGGCTGGTTGGGTAAGCGTCTGACTGCAGCTCGGGTCATGATCTCCTAGCTTGTGAGTTTGAGTGCCACATCAGGCTCTGTGCTAACAGCTCAGAGCCTGGAGCCTGCTTTGCATTCCATGTCTCCCTCTCTCTGCTCCTTCCCATCTTGTGCTCTGTCTTTCAAAAATACATAAACGTTAAAAAAAATTAAAATCTCCTTCTTTTGTTATCTTGCTTAATGTAAGAGGATCTAATTATGCCAACCCTAGCACAGAGATTACCGGCAAACTCTCTTGTTCTTTAAGCAAAACGGTTCTCTGTTCTGGAAAGAAATAAGCTGACTGAGTTTTTCTTTGGGACAGGGCAAGGAGCAGTGATTTGTGGCTTGCCTTACCTTGAGAAATATTATAGGACAAAAGTGTGCCTTTCTGAACTTGGGTTATCCACAACTGATGGCCTCAAGAAGACAAGACCAGAGGTGGGTGGGAAGAGCCGTACTGTATATGAGTTCCCAAAGCCAAACTCTTTCTGGAGAGTTCCAGGCTAAGAAGAAGTCACAGTCTACATGCAGACTATACTATGGAAGTGTGCTCCTCATCATTTGGGGTATGTATTTATTATGTGAGCAATACTTATTGTAGAAAATTTATTTTTTTTATAAATGTTAATATTTTAGAAATGTATAAAATGTATAATACATATTCAGAACATTAAGAAGGTATAGACGTAAAGAAGGAAGAGAGAAAGAAGAAAGGATGGGGGAAGGAGGAGAAAAGAAGAAGAAGAAATCATCTACGAAGCTACTAGCCAAACATAAGTGCTATTCCTGTTTCATTGCATTTTTTTGAACCAGATTCAATGAAAATATACAGTGAAAATATACATGTTGTTAGTAACTTACTATGCTCACTCAGCATCTGATATTTACCATCTCTTTATGGCGATAAATACCTTTAACCCCACATCTTTTTTATTGGCTGCATAGTTATCCATCATAAAATTGAACCATAATTTACCAACTCATTGTGACCTTATGGAAATCTCCCTTTATAATGTTAAACATATTTCTCTTCACATACAGCAATTGTGCTTCCAATATCCACAGAAAGAGAGAATGCATTTCTGCATTCTGTGAACAATTGTCCACAAAATCAGTGGCATCTTCAATGAGTGTGTTGATTAGTAACCAGAACAGCATCTATCTGCATTTGAAAATTTTGGGGCGCCTGGGTGGCTCAGTCGGTTAAGCCGCCGACTTTGGCTCAGGTCATGATCTCGCGGTCCCTGAGTTCGAGCCCCATGTCAGGCTCTGTGCTGACCGCTCAGAGCCTGGAGCCTGTTTCGGATTCTGTGTGTCCCTCTCTCTCTCTGACCCTCCCCCGTTCATGCTCTTTCTCTCTCTGTCTCAAAAATAAATAAATGTTAACAAAAATTAAAAAAAAAAAAGAAAATTTAGTTAGATAGGTAGGTAGGTAGGGAAATAAATGGATGGTATGTGAGGACTATTCAATTTGCTCACATGCTTGATACACAAATAAACTCTTGGACTCCTTGCGAAATTTCCACAATGCACTGTTCCACTCAGAATGCAGCTGCTCACAGATTATACTGTACAGCTAATGCAAGGCTGTGGTCCTCCAAGTATGGTCCCAGGACCATATAGTTATAATAATAACTAATTATCTGGTCCCACTCCAGACCTAATGGTTCAGAAGCTCTAAGGATATGGCCCAGCAACCTGTTTTAGCAAGATGTGTTAGTGATTCTGATCAAATCAGAGAACCACTGGAAGGGAGAGAACATAACAGTTGTATCTTGTCACTATCAATAATGAGACTTGTGACTTCTCACCAGCTACATCGTCTGTGCTTCTGTTTTCTCATTCATAAAAAAAAAAAATGAAAAACAGAGGAAGCAAAAAAACATTATATCTCTAATGATAGAATTGTTGTAGATTCAATAACAATTTCTGTGAAAGCAACTGGCTGTGCCTGGTAGAGGAGACACACATTGATTGAGGGATTATTTAAGACTCTAACATGTGACAGGTACTAGAAGACAAAGCGAAGAAGGTAAATATTTTCTTTGACCTCATTTAGTAAGGGAAAAACTGCAGGTTTTAAAAACCATTCAAATGTCATATTTGCCACGATAACATGTAGTTGAAGCCCAAGGAAGGGAGCGATTAATCATGTTTGGAAAGATCAGGGAGGCAGGAGAGTCCTCACAGGGGAGAAAACCATGAGCCACAGACACCCCAGAGTAAATCACTTCTGGGAAGTGTGAAGAGGCAGGGGCTTGTGGATGTGGCAAAAAGAAGTCACCATATATCCATGAATGACACATGAATGAGACAGCAGAATTTCCTGCAACGTTGGGTGTCTGCTACGAGAGGATGAGAGAGGTCGAAGAGGAAGCCACAAGTAATTAGAAGAGATGAAATTTGGGAAAGAGAAAAAGATAAGTTGAAAAACAAGCCAGATCTTAGAAAGCCAAGACCTAGAGGTCTTGTATTTCTGGTTCTGAGCAATGTCAGTTTCCCTCTTTTCTTGGACACTTTTTTTTTTTTTTTAATCCTGATAGAAACTACATTTTAAAGTAGTATTGATGGAGGAAAAGCAATCACAGAAAGGCTTCATCACAATTTGGGACCCAGGTGGGAAATGACAAAGGGGCCTCAGGAATTCTGTATGTTTTCCTCTCTTTGTGTCTGTCTGCAGCTGATTGCCTGAACGACTGACAAGCTGACAGTTTCTAGGAAGAGGAACATAGAGTGGGTGGGAAGTAGAGGAGAAAAGAAGAAAGGAGAGAAAGAGGAGGGTTCAGAGGAGCTCCTTGGGGGTTCACCATACTCAGAGCCAGACGGCCCATAGCAGATTTTTAGATACACTGACGTAGATCATTTACTGCCTTTGGATTTCTTTGGATTCTTTGTGGCACATTATTTATGACTGGGCTCTTTGTACATAGTTATTTTTAATGACTTTGTTCCCAAAGTAAGCCCTTGGTACCATTGTGCCAGCACAGCTCCCGTGAAAATTGACCACTTTGTTCTGTTTATGAAGGACTATAGATTTACAGCTGCCGAAAATAAAACCCACAGAGTCCATAAAGTAGACGTTCTTGGTCCTCTGCTACCTTATTCTACATTTAAAATGTTTTCCCAGCCACAGTCATAATCATGGTTTACTGCATTGCCCAAAGATAGAGGCCTTAGAACATCCACTCCTGTAACTCAATTAAGGGCGGTAGCCAGAGGCCTCACTTCTCTTCTCAGCTCTCAGTTTAGGACACAAGAAATGATTATGCTTTATGTAAATATTATGGATGTGCATTCCGTCTCTGTAGCTCAGGGTTTAAAATTTTCCACTTTACAACATATTCACCACTTTCCCTTGCTTTTCCCAAACATGAAGTAAATCTCCGAGAATAAAGGAAAGTTAGTTTAGACACCATAATGCTCAGTTTCAATATAATTAAATTGCATACACATAGTCACACTCAGGGAGAGCTGGGACGTCAGCTTCTAATTTGCCACCAAACAAACATTGTCTCCAGTTATTTTCCAGAGTCTAGGGTGGTAACTCTAGTAATTGAAGAGGGGAATAAACAAAGTTAGCATAAAATTATAGTCTGACACAACCTTAAATTCTGCATTTTAAGATCTGGGTGAGCTCATCTGTCATGAGGCCTAAAATAAACAAGTGTTCAAGATGGAAACAATAGTGTAGTTAAAAGTCATCCACATAAGTGAGTCAAGCACTCAAAGTGCCTTCGGCTCGGGGTAAAGTGAAATTCTGAGGGGTGAATCGTCCTTTTAGACATTAAGATGTTTAAGCAACCACTCCAACAACAGACACACACACAAACACACTTGCTTTTATTCTGTTTGTAAAACGTTGGGAAATAATCATGTTGATAAAATACAAAACTTACTGGGTCGTCCATGTTCTGAGGTACAAGGTGAATACCAGAGGGTTTAGGTTTTTCAAACCTCCAAATGGTTGGGAAATGGAGGGAGGAAATAAAATGGATCATCTCTCTTGAGGAACTTCAGCAGATCTAGGGACACGAACAGGGAACAAATACCAAGGAGTTCAAGAGCTTGCATTCTTCCCCATCTCAATAAATGAACACTCTTATTCATCTAATTGCTCACCCCAAAAAGTTAAGGTTATATCTGACTCCTCCCTTTCTCTCATAGCCTATGTCTAATCAAGCTGCAGATTCCGGCAGCACTGACATCACCCTGGTGCAAGTGACAGTCATTGTCTTGCCAGTTTTCTTATCACCATAGATTTTTAATCGGTCTTCTTGTTCCCACCTTGGTCCCTCTAATCTATTTTTGACCTAACAGCTAACTGATAATATTAAAATTTTAGCCAGACCATACCAATGACTACCCATCTCAGAGTAACTCAGAGTAAACTCCCATCCTAAAAGGACTCTCTTATTCAGACCTTCTCTCCCTCCAGATGTTTTCTCTGGCCACCAGGCCCATTCCCTCTTTCTCATTTGATTTCCACAGCATGAGCCACCATATTGTAATTCAAGCCTGCCTCAGACCATCTGCATTTGCTTTTTTTTTTTTTTTTTTTTTTTTTTTTTTTTTTTTTTTTTTTTTTTTGCCTGAAGTGCTCTTCCTTCAGATATCCAAAAAGTTCTCTCCCTCATCTTATTATGGGTCTCTGGTCAAAAATATTTACTTTAGGGCTACATAGGGGGCTTAGTTGGATAACCATTGGACTCTTGATTTGGCCCACTGTGGTGAGATCGAGCCCCTCAGCTGGCTTCACATGGGGCACAGAGCCTGCTTAAGACTGTTTCTCTCTCGCTCTGCCCCTCCCCAGCTCGTGAATGCATGCTCTCTCTCTAAAATAAAAAAATAAATAAAAAATACATATATATTTACTTTAATCAAGAGACACTTTAATGAGCACCTTATTTGAAAGTGCAACTTTTTCCTTCACTCTCAGGATTCCTTGATCCTTTCCTTTCTGTCTTTTTTCCTATAGCAGTAATTATTTCTTACAAACTTCAAGTTTTATTTATTTGCTTATTATCTTTTCTCTTCCACCAGGAATGTTTATTTGTTTGTTATTTTTTGTAGCTCTTTCCAGATAACTGTAATAGTGGCACAACGTGGGTAAGTCCTCGAAAAAAAAAATTGTTAAAATGATATAAAGAGTCCTTCAAATAAGCCCAATTATACTTCTTTTGTTTAATGTTTATTTATTTTCAAGAGAGAGAGAAAGAGAGAAAGCATGAGTGGGGGAGGATCTGAGAGAGAGAGAGAGAGAGAATCCAAAACAGGCTCCACACTGTCAGTACAGAGCCCGACATGGGACTCAGGCTCACAAACCATGAGGTCATGACCTGAGCTGAGGGTTGCTTAACCTACTGAGCCATCCAGGTACCCTCTCCAATTATACTTCTTATAAGCCTGGCCCTGCTCTAGTTTACTATGGTTATTTACAAAACAGATCTGAGGAGTCCCAAGACTCATAACTAAAGAGGGGAGGAAAATTCTGAAAAAATTATGACCATCCAGAGGGGTTGGATGCCCCATTGCGTTGGCTCATGGTTCCTTGAACAGTCAGCCAATCCCTTGCATCTGGCTCCCAGACCTAACAGATCTCATTCTATAATATGTGAAAGCAAAAACTTAGGAAGGAAGGAGGAAACAATTTTATCGACTGCTTTACTAAAAATTAGCCAACAGCATCTTCCTAAATTCATTAAAGATTCAACAACACTGTCCATGTTTCCAAATCACAGTAATATTCCATGTAATAGGAAAACACATCTGGCATTAAAAAATATTAGTGATGATGCCATGAATTTTATTCACTTATCCCACTTTTGGTTTAAAATATCAGGTCTATTGCCACTAGACTAATTCTTTTTAAACCTTCTCTGACTTTATTTAGGACCTGGATTAATGAAGTCATTCTAATTCCTCAAATTCAGATTAGGATTAGAGTTCTCCCAGTACCAAAGTAATAGCTTGGTTAAAAGAGATCAAATAGAACTTGCCTTGATGTCATTTTGAACTAGAAAGTATACTACACTGAAAACTTTCAATTATGGTTACGTGTTATCTTAAACAGATCCCATCGGATCTATACCAATGCACACTGGTGTTCACAATTTGTTTTCAACTGCCATGGTTTGTCCTCTCAGTCTCACTCCCCTTGGGAACTGGGGGTTAATTAGTAGTGGACAAGAAAATTCCTAAGTAAAATAGCTTCAACGGACAAGAACATGAATGGATCTACTCAAGGCTGTCTCTTAGAATCTGAAATGAGTCACTTCACATTAAAAGGTATTGCAACAAACGTTGATGCACAGAAGATTCACCTTCCTCTCTGACAACATCAAGTCAGGTCTTATGGTTCACAGGAGAAGCTGAATCACAGACATTACAGCACATAATGCCAGTGGTCTGATGAGGCATATGAAATTGCCCAGTGTATTATTTTTAGAGGGAAAATATTAATTACCTTGCAAAAACATGCAGATGGTGGAAAAGCATGCCTTCAGGGAGCTCAACCTTTTAGGTAGGAACATCTTAGAAATCCAGACTGAATGCCTGCGGTACCAAAATTTCCCCAAGATTTGGAAGAATCCACGTGACACTGCATTATTTTACTCTTCTTAACAAATTTGATGTCATAAAGTGATAACCTCAGTCTTAGCCTTTTCTGTTAACAACGAATCCATGCCTCAAAATAAAATAATTTTTTAAGTAGTAACATTTCTTAACATCCCTCGACCACCTTTACTTCCCACAACAAACTATACATAAGAGCTTAAGACTGATAACTCCTTTTTAGTGCTGCTTTTCTTGACAAGAATTGTTTTTTTTTCATTTTGTCTATGTAACGTGAGCCTTGGTCAACTCACATGGTCCTCAGCTGCTCACATTGCCAAGTACATACGATAGCCCATTTTTTTCAAATAAACTTACAACTGCTTTTTATTTTATCCCCTCTGAGCCTCATCAGCTTCTTTGGGTGCCATGCAGTGGAGACCAGAGGTCAGCTTAGAAAAAAAAAAAAAAATCTCAGTTAAGAACATCTGAAGAGCTTTGCAAGGCTTCGTAAATACGCATAAACAAACTCGCTCTACCTATATCAAAAGGGTTAAGTGCTCCTGAGCAGCACTTCAAGGTCAGTGGTTTGCTTTCATCCCTTTCCAGCACTTTGCTTAGCTGGCAGCCCTCCATCCTTTGGGGAGTGCAGGGGCAGCAGAGTGCACAAGACTTCGCAGCCTCTGCCAGAATTTCCATGATCACATCAACAGATGGAATAATAATCACCGCTGAAGTTACCGCACTATCTTTGTGATCCAAGGAAACTTCCTCCTGCTTCATTTCAAAATCATTTCTGCTGGCAATTTATACATAAGGTATTCTTATTTTCTGGAAATGTTACCCGCATTAAGGTGATTCTAAACAAGGGAATAGTATAAGCCCTGCATTTGAATATAAACGCCTGTAGGGGGGTTAAACACCACTGGGGGAGGGGAGGCTTTGTGAGTGCTACAGGGAACACTGTCATTTTCTTGGCAGCTGGAAGTAGTGATTGTGAGGCCTGTCACTAGCGATACTGTCTCCTGGCCACCTGGGCTCTGTCTCCACAGCTGTGATTCCAATCATAACTGTGCTGGAAAGTGACCTCCCCTAGTCTCCATGCAGTAGGTTCTCTGTGTTCTTGATTATTCCATGAGGAAAAGCCAGTTATGTGGATTATATTGCAGAGAATATCAGATCAGTACAATTAGAATTGGGCTTTCTAAAATCAGGTGTTAGAGTATTTGGTGTTAATTTCTAGACAATAGCTCTGAATCTGCCCAACAGCCCTGTGTGGGGTATGAGAATAAGTTACCTTTTAAAAAACATTGAACAGTTTTTCCATTGTGTAGATTTTTAAGTAGTGTGAGGTTTTGGGGGGGGGGTTAATGTTTATTTATTTATTTTGAGAGAGAGTGTGTGTGCATGTGCATGCACAGGTGAGAGCATGACCAGGGGAGGGGAAGAGGCAGAGTGAGAGAGGGAGACAGACGATCCCAAGCAGGCTCTTCACTGTCAGCACAGAGCCTGACACAGGGCTCCATCTCACAACCCCCCGCGATCATGACCTGAGCCAAAATCAAGAGGTGGACCCTTAACAAACTGAGCCACCCGGGTGCCCTTAAATTGTCTGAGGTTTAAGGCTTTGTCGATATCATGCAGTCTCTCAGATTATCGGGAAACAGACACTGATTTCTCAAAACCTTTTACTAATTATTTATCTTAGGAGAATCTTTTACCAATCTAATGTCCCAGTCACATACATGAACAATTTCAGTAACCATAAAAGCATCATATAAACACAAATCTCTCTTCTACTCTTTAAGAACTCATAAAAGGTGTCATATGTTTGTGTGACCTAATCTACTAAAAAGATAATGAAAACAGAGGAGATCTCTACTCTGGTGCTATTCTATATACCAAGGACAATACAGTCTTTCTTCCTTTTTGCGCATCGTATCTTTTCACATAGATGCAGCTATATTCTAATTGGAAGTCTCTGAAATCTATGTTTTCAATAGCAACCTCTATTCCAAGCCTCAAGCCAATGCTAACAATTATACCTGTTACAACCTTTTTTTATGGGGAAAGGGAGGTTTAAAGTTGCCAGACAAAATGCGTTCTGCACATTTAATTTTGTCCCAAACTTGTGGGGCAGATTTATATTAAGAATAAAAGAGTGTTCATTGTGTATCTGACATTCAAATTGATCTAGACTCCCTGTATTTTAATTTGCTACTTCTGGTAACCCTAAGGTGGGAATTGGGATACGTTTTGTTCTTTTGTGTTTTTATCTCTACATTTCCCCCTCTCCTAACTTTAACTATCTCCTTGTTGCAAGGTTTTTTGCAGGGCATACAGTCCAAGCAGAAACTCAATAAAAATATCACACGTGGTGTTTAAAGAGAAGAGGAGAGACAAGACAGAGGTGATGGGAGAGTGACTTGAGGGGGAGGCTCTCTTACATGGCAGGAGATCAGAGACTGGCAGACCTTGCATTTATCAGGGGCCTGCACATCACCTGCAAACACCAGAGCAGGACAATGGCAGGACTTAAAAGAGGATGATTTGGAAGAATGGTGTCTCAAGGGAGGTACTACCTATGACGCCAAGGTTCCTGGACTCACCATCAGTTCACACGTCTAAGCAATGAGGGTTGCAGAAGTGCCCATGTCAGACCCGAAAGTTCTGTGTGCAATGCAACAACGGGTGCTTCCATGGAAATCAGTGTTAGATGACAACTGATGGTTTCCCTTGATGCTTTTGGCATCAAATAACATCACAGAACCTTTGCATCAGGGAGAAACCGAGGTTATAGACGATGATGGAATTTTTTCCTCCTATGAGCACGAGTATGGGGACTGAGAGTCTAATGCAATCTGACTTAAAGGGAATGATGAAATGAGATGGTCCTTCCACACTGCATTAATGGAGTCAGATTCAGACACGTTTGTGGTAGACACTGATGGTTACTCACCCTAAACCACTTCCCCCCGCTCAAATTTATCCTTGTTGGCAGGTTGCCTTCTTCTACAGGAGCTGAGCATGCCAGGAATTGCTATTCCAGCCTGCTTATAAGCTGCAAGAATGACACCCAATTTAGGCCACGGGGGACTGGAGAAAGACTTTCTTCTATGATTGAAACAAAACAAAGAGCATCTTGCAAAAGGAACCTACCACCCTTTTTGGACCTGGTTTGTGAGAATGTATCATCTGGATTCGTAAAAACCATCCTTTGAATATGAGGGGACAAACCTGAGAACAAACAAGATCTGAACCTTCAGGAAGACAGCATGGAAAGACAGAAGAAGCTCGAGGGTATCACTGAGCCATTTGTTAGTCCAACTCTGTAACTGCCCTGCTTTTTGTTTTATGAGACAATAAACTTTAAAGATACATTTAGTTGGGTTTTCTATTACTTGCATCTAAAAGAACCCCAAATGCTATATCACTACTGCCACAGGTTGGGTTTTCCAGAAGCAGATGCTGACATGTAGTTTATGTGTAAAGTGTTCACAAAGGGCAATGACCAATAACATCTGTATCGCCTTATGGTTTATTTACACTGCCTGCTACTTTTCCCTTGGTTTTTGGTCACCTGGTGTCTTTGTTTGTTTGTTTGTCTTACCCATCTCATAACGTTATTTCACACCAAAGATTGAGGACAAAAAATTACGGAGGCTTGAAATGTTATTATCTTAATCTAAAGAGAGCATTTTCTTTTTCTTTTGTATTTATTTAGTTGTTTTTTTTTGTTTTTTTTTTTTTTTTTTTTGCTTTGTTTTGGCAGCCAGATAGCGTACCAACAGATCTTCTAGATCTTCTTTGCTCCCTTGCTTTCTGGATTATTGCTCCTGAAATCTTGCCTGATTGTGCTCCATTGCCTTCCAACTCTTACCTATTACAGTCCATCCAGCTCCTATCATTGGTGGTGAGGTGGTTAATCCAGCACCGGTTATTCTCTCAAGTCTCTAGCTATCAACCCTGTTAATGAGATTTGATTTTATCCGGGTAAGTCGGGACAGGGAAGAGCTTTCTGGAAAGGGGTACTATAGCCTGAGTGTAAGTCCAGCGTTAGAATGGATGAATTTTTGATGAAGGCAATTATCCGCTCAAGTAGAGAGCTTGTGTGAGGTGACTGTAAGGAAAAAATAAATAAATAAATGCTTGAATAGAACTAGATTATTGAGAATTTATTGCAGAGCTGGTAGGGGCTTATTACATATTTTTAAGCAAAGGCGTAGGAGGATGAATTTGTAAAGCTTAGTCTATGAGTTGCTTTTACAAAAATAAAATCATCCTGATTTTATGTAAAGAAGATATCAATATACTCCTAAAGGCATTGTTTAAACCTTTAAGTGGCAGGCCACTTTGAAAATCTGGTGTTGGGCTGGGAGCAGGGGACAGGGGAAGGGCTCTAATACAAAGGAGTGATTGAGACTAAAGAAAATGAGATAAATGATGAAAATGTCACCAAAGTAATATATAATCTTACATTTTTACAATCCAAGTTTCATAGTGTGCACTGGCCGATTTGATGTGAAAGCTGGAAAGAAGTGTTAAAATTTGTTATTAAAATTTGTGATTCCAGTTTTCACTTTTGTAAAAGACTCCTCTGTGGATATATTTATGGGTATAGTATAGTTATAATCCTAAGGCATCATTTGTAACAAGGACATATCCCCATGGTTCTCTGATTTATGAGGCTGTTTATTTGAATACCAACAAATTTATAAAAATATTTTGACAAGTAGACTGTCCAGTTCAATGCATCTTGTTTATTGTTGTAACTATACATAACATAAAATTTACCATTGTAACCATTTTTTGAATTAATAAACTTTATTTTTTTAAAACAGTTTTAGGTTTACAGCAAAACTGAATAGAAAATACAGAGAATTTCCATATACCTCCTGCCTTCACAAAGAACTTTCTCCGCTATCAATTTCCCTCACCAGAGTGGTACATTTGTTACAGTCAATGAACTACATTGCCACATCATTATCACCATACACACACACACACACACACACACACACACACATACACACACACACACACACACATATATATATATATATATACACACATATATACATATATATCACCATCATATACATCAGGGTTCACTCTTGGTATTGTACATTCCATGGGTTTTGACAAATATATAATGACATGTTTCCACTATTATGTTATACAGAATAGTTTTACTGCCCTAAGTATTCTCTGTACCCCACCTATTCATCTCTCCCTTCTCTCTAAACCCTGGGAACATTAATCTTTTTATTGTCTTCATAGTTTTCCTTTTCCAGAATGTCATATAGTTGAAATCATACACTATGGAGCCTTTTCAGTTTGGCTTTTATTGCTTAGAATTATGCATTTTAGGTCCCTCCATTTCTTTTCATGACCTGGTAACTATGTCTTTTTAGCATTGAATAATATTCCATTATCTGAATGTACCACAATTTAAACACTCATCTATTGAAGAACATCTTTGTTGCCTCCAAGTTTGGGCAATTATGCATAACAATCCTATAAGCATCTATGTGGTATTTGTATGGACATACGTTTCAATTCATTTGGGTACATACCAAGGAGTGTGATTGTTAGGTTGTATGGTAAGAGTAAGTTTAATTTTGTAAGAAGTTCCCAAACTGTCTTCCAAAATGGTTGTACCACTTTGCATTCCCATCAGAAATGAATGAGAGTTCTTACTGTTCCACATTCTCGCAGCATTTGGTTTTGGGTCATTTTAATAGGTAGGTGGAGGCATCTCATTGTTGTTTTAATTTGCAATTTCATAATGACATATGATGTTGAACATTTTTCATATACTTACTTGCCATCTGTAGATCTTCTTTGGTAAGATATTTGTTCAGGATTTTTTCCCCTATTTTTAAACCTGGTTGTTCATTTTCTTATTTTGGGATAGTAAGAATTCTCTCTACAAAGAGAATAGTCCTTTATCAGATGTGTCTTTTGCAAATATATTCTCTCAGTCTGTGGCTTATCTTCTTATTGTCTTGACATGTTAACCATTTTGAAGTGTGAAGTTCAGTTATATACATACCTATACCTTATCATGTAGCCATCACTACCATTGATCTCCAGAACTTTTTCTTCTGCCCAAACTACAGCTCTGTACTCATTCAGCAACTCCCATTTCTCACCCACCCTTAGTCCCTGGAAGCCACAATTCTACTTTCTGTTTACATAAATTAGGCTACTTTAGGTACCTCGTATAAGTGGAATCAGACAATATTTTTCTTTTGGTGACTGACTTATTTATCTAATATATTTTCAATGCTCATCCATGTTATAGCATGTGTCAGAATGTCCCTCCTTTGTGTGTGTGTGTGTGTGTGTGTGTGTGTATAACATTTTATTTATCTATTTACCCATCTCTTCGCGCTTGGGTTGTTTCCACCTTTTGGCTATTGTGAATAATGCATATATATATATATATATATATATAATAGAAAAAGAGAGCACGTGAGTGGAGGGGAGGGGCAAATGGAGAGAGAGTGTTAAGCAGGTTCCGTGCTCAGTGTGGAGGCTTGATCCCATAACCCTGGGATCATGATCTGAGCCGAAATCAAGAGTTGGACACAACTGACTGACCCACCCAGGCACCCCAATAATGCTACCATAACCATGGATGTGCAACTATCTGTTTAAGTCTCAGTTCAATTTATTTTATAAAACAATTTTTGATCTGTTAAAAATAGGTTATATATTGACTTTTTTCCCCTTTCAAGTTTAGCTCACATTATAATAATTTAAATATTTAGGTTTTAATTTCAATATAGTTGCCAATGTTCACCATTATTATGATATTATAAAAAATTTAAATGTTGACTAGAATCATGTAACATTATTACATGCTGCTAAAATTTTCTTTCCCTTTAAATGACTTCATTTTTCTTTTATAGAAATTCTGTTTTGAGTTTCAATTTTTATTTTCTGTAGTGTCTTTCTCTGATTCTCTTGTTTAGAAGAAATACCTACCATTGGTTAAGTAATTAGCAACATATATTGTGACTAGAATTTTAAAACCATTCATGTACTGTCATAAAGAGTGTCCTATGAAAGAGACAATAGATCAAAGAGAGTTTGGTCAGGCTGAGAGACCAATCTGCTCTGAAAATGGAGCATAGGTAATCAGTTGGGTTCTAAACAGTCAGAAAGTTAGTTTCAGGGAATACTTGATTCAGGCAAGGATCTAAAGAGTTAAATAGAGCAAGACATCAAGGAGGTGTTCAGCTAAATATCACGCACACAAAAGAATATTTGGTCAGGTCTGATAGCACATGGTTCAGGGACAACACTGTAGTCTCTGGAAAGATTGGAGAATAAGGCAGGAAACCAGCCCCATGGAACTAAGATACTGGAAAGGAAACAATCAAGAAATTGTGAATGAGTGACTAGAAAGTGATGACTTATTGCCTGTCTCCCCTATTAGACCATAAGTAAGTCACATGAGGGTAGGAAACAAAGTATGGGGAAGACAATAACAAAGCTAAAGAAAGCTAAGTTAACTCCTTTTATTCACCTTTACTTAAAACATTATTGTTTGAAAATTGTAGAAATGTACTAAATCTCCAGGGGGGGCATTAAGGTGACTTTGCAGTGAATGTTTAAAAGACTATAGGAACAAATGTTCAGGCATATATTCCATTCTTTGTTCAATTTTTTTCAGAAGCTATAGATTTGTAGGCTAAGCTAGAATTTTTCATGAGCCCTTATTTTGAGCTTAGTTCCCTATACAGATGAAAAAAGCCTCAACTTCTTACTATGTGACAGGAACATATTCCCACTACTTTATATATGCATTAAGGAAATGTTAAAATTTAAATAATAGTTGTGCTCACATTATTCTTAAGTATCTATAGAAAGGAAAAGATTTATGTAATTCACATTTATCTCATCTATTTTAAAAGATATGGACATGCAGTATATTTAAAATTAGAATTAAGAATCTAGGAGCAAAAAGTAAAGGAACAGAGAACAATTGCATAAAAAATGACAATGGATTAATAACGTAACATGGGAATCACTTACATTTTAAAAATCGCGTTAAGTCAGGAAAACAAGTAAGATTGTCTCAGTCATAAAATCCAGTGTTGCATTCAAATGAGAGAAGAACACAAGATTCAACACAAGTTACCAGAAAATTCTCAGTTGTCCATGAGAGATTTGTGGGAAACCCTTGGACTGCAAGCCTACTCTTAAAAAAAGAGATTACAACGGGTAAAGGATTTTAACATCTTTGTTATTTAAATTAGGAAAAAAGAGCCAATTAGTAACATGGTTAATGTTATCTATAAGAAATCCTTGCGTTAAATTGCTCAAAGGATTTTGATACCAAGTTGAGAGAAAAGCCAAGTTGAAACTTCAGGTATTATGAAGTTCTAGAAAAATGTTGACCTTAAGGGAAATTTCAGGTTGGCACAATATGTTGCATTTGAGACCATAATTAATTAAAGAAATCCTTGCTATTTAGACCATGGGATCCCATCTTATTACTCAGGTCCAACCCCTTGAAAGTGGTAGTTTACTAACATTTCAGGCCTAATGTCTGAAAAAATGCAGAATAGGCTCTGGAAGACTAGCCCTAAATCAACAAATATATATGGTCGACGTGCTTGCAGGATTCAAACAATCCTACTGACTTGTCAGTTTTGCAAAAACATTGTGCATTGTGGAAACTGTTCAGCTCTGACTCTTATTAACAGTGAGGACCTGGGCAAGTTACATAATCTTCCAGTCCTGCATTTCCTCATCAATATTATGGGCATAACCACACCTGCTCCCACAGTGTGTTAGAAGAATTCAATGAAATCATGTTGTAAACACCTTGCACAGCCCTAGTATAGACAGTGGTCAGTCTATACTTTTGATTAATAATGCTATTAGTATTTAGTTAGACAGAATCCACTATTTCAGAAGGAATCTTATATCTACTATTTGTGTAGATCCCTAGATTCAACTCAGTCTTCAGAAGGAAAAATCTAACAAGTCAAAATGGTTTTTGGCATATCCTTGGCACAAGCAGGATCCATTGCAGCATTTCTACCCCATAACTGGAGCCTGCTCTAGAATGTTCCATCTCCTTCAAGATGGTTGGAAATTTAATTTTCATGTATTAGTTTATTCTGTAGACCCCCCCCATAGGAAAACTGAATTTTTATTGGCTCAACTGCTTTTTATACAATGTGAGAAAAGTTTTATGGTATTAAAACTAAAACATGCAAGATCAATCAATACTTGCCTACAAATACTTTGTAGTTATTCACGCTTCCTTATCCACTTTGGTTGTGTATGCAATTCTCATACTTGCTTTATTTTCTCCATTATACCAGGTGAGATGGTCCCCAAAGCAATTTTAATGCATTGTTTCCTCTCCCTAACCCAATTTCCTGTTTCTGCCTTCTCCCCAAACTTTTCTACTGTGCCCTCTGTATATATATGTGTGTATATGTGTGTATGTGTGTGTGTGTGTGTGTGTGTGTGTATTTTTTTCATAGTTTGTTTTCTACGGCCTTAAAATGAACATGGCTGTTTGCCTGAGTATACTACACTCCTTTTTCATCCCCTCATTTTCTCATATTTTCTTATATCTCATAATTCTCTAGATTTCTGCTGCTGCTTATACACAATTCAGCTAAATGCTATTAATAATTATCTAAAAAATGTTATTTACTTATTTATTTTGAGAGACAGAATGTGAACAGAGGCACGAGGGAGTGGGGGGAGGGACAGAGAAAGAGGGAAAGAGAATCCCAAGCAGGCTCCTTGCTCTCTGTGTGGAGCCAGACTCGGGGCCTAATCTCATGAACTGTGTGATCATGACCTGAGTTGAAATCAAGATTCTGAAACTTAACCAACTGAGTCTCCCAGATGCCCCAATAATTATTTTTGAAGGCTATCAGTTGTTGTAACAATCGTTACCCCATCTCCATTATTTCTACACAACTGTCTGGGAGCTGTAGTCTCCACTTTCATTGGATATGTTGGAATTTAGCTCACAGTTTTGTTTTTCAACCTAAATCTTACCATCATTCTCCATACTTTCTATGTCATTTTTTCATCTTTCTAGGTTGGCATTCACAACTTGGGCATAACCACAGGCTTCTTCTCTTTTTTAGGCTTCATTTTCTTTTATCTTTCTTCCTTTCTCTTTCTTTCTTTCTTTCTTTCTTTCTTTCTCGGAAAATTTCTTTTTTTTAAGTTTATTTATTTTAGAGAGACAGCAAGAATGAGCATAGGAGGGGCAGAGAGAGAGGGAGAGAGAATCCCAAGCAGGCTCTGCACTGGCAGCATGGAGCCCGATGGGGGGCTCAAACTCACCAACCATGAGATCATGACCTGAGCTGAAATCAAGAGTTGGAAAGTTAACTGACTGAGCCACCCAGGTGCCCTAGGCTTTATTTTATTAACATCAGTTCTTTATTTGATTCATTGTCTCTATATATCTTGACTTTCTGTGTTTTTCTAAGCATATGACTACCTCATAACTTCCATCTTTCAGCTTACATCGAACATAGCATCTCAGTGAAAATATCAAATCCCTAATACATATACCAGGACTGCCTCAGCTTTGATCAGAGAACACCATGGGTGCAATAAATTACTGTGGGGGTGGGCAGAGTTATCAAGTGTAGAAGGGGTGAAGTTTTCTGAAGACAGATATTGTCCTGGGGAGGAAAGATGGCTCAAACACTATCTGCTACAGTGTCATTTCTCTGCTTAGAATTTTTCATTTTTCCCTGTCTGTGTCTTTTAGGAAAGGTTTAAATTTATTTGCATAGAATCCAGAGCCTTTTGCAATCTGACCAGTGTTTATCTCTCCAGCCTTATCACTTTCTCCTTCACTCCTTCTTCTCCTCAGCCATACTAACCTCTTCAGGATTTCTGAACACAATGGAATTTCTCTTGCTTTGTGGTCTTTCCCCTTGTTGATCTCTCTTTGGATAGTAATCTCCCTTCCTTGCATTGCAAGCTGCTTTCTTTATTTCTGATCATAATTCAGGTGGGATCTTTTGAAAGCCTGTAATAAATACCTCTTCTATTCTCCTCTGACAGAAGCAACTGCCTGTGGCACCCTCAGCACTTTGTGCAATGTTCTATCATATCCATCATCCCACAATGTAGTGACTTCTGATTTCTTAGCTCTTTCCAATACTGTGTCTTGTTCTCCCTTCGACAGTAAGCTCTTTAAGCTTAGAGACTTTGTTTCATAATTCTTGCCGCGGCATTTAGTATCTAGCAAAGTGCCTGATATTTCATATATACTCAGTAACTATTTGTTACAAGGAAGGGAGGAAAGAGAGAAGGAAGGAAATAGAGTGATATAGGCATTTCACCACTAATTGATGGAAATTGCTAATATCTGGTACAATTTTATGTGAACTGAAATATTTCTGTAATCGAAGACTATCATAGAAGCCTAACAGGCAGTTATGTAAATATGGTTCTTCTTAAACTGCTCACATAGTGTGAAAATAAAATCAACCGCTTTATTTTGTCACCACCTGTGCTCTGAACTGTCCTTCTATCCACAACTTAAATGACCCAACAGCATTGCTCAGGGAAATAAGGCTAATAAATAGAACATCTTCCCACTTAGACATCTACTTGTGTTTGGAAATGTGATGATGCTTGTTAAATACCAAAACATAGCTGGGGAACAGTTGTTTCTGTGGCTTCTCACCAGAATTGATTTTTTTTCTCACAGAATATACTCTGTGATCACTAAGAACTAGACCAAGAGTATAAAGTCATTTCAAATATTGTAAGTAACTAAATACACATGAGTTTTTCTGGATAATTTGCCGGGAGGTGGTGGGGAGAAGTAATTTAGATATCATGTGTTAAACTTTAAAAAAAAAATTTGCAGCTTTAAATATATACCAGTAGTTTTTAAATCTATCTATGCAACAAAATTACCTCTTTGATTTTTTTGGGGAAAAAAAATGTTTTGCAAAAACACATTCCCCAACACACTGAATCATCATCCTGTTTACCACAACCTAAATCCCTAACCTCCTATTGAGAACCTGGCATGTCTTTCCCCTCCATTCTATTCCAGTTGAGTGATATTTCAAACGCTTGGCCCATTCCTATTTGGAATTCAATCCTTGCTCTATCTCTATGGCTGTGTGATACTCAGAACTGTCTAGACTATGACTAGTCTAGCCATGGTCCTTTGAGAACCATCATAACCTTCAGTTCAATACCCTAGTTTAGTTCATTAACATTAAGGCTGTATTGGCATCACCCAGAGAGCTGTTGGTTGCAACTTTGATCATTTTATTTCAAATGGACTTCTCAACTGCTGTTCGGGTCATCTCCTTCATCTTCCAGACTAAGTGGCATACCCCATCTGCTATTATTGCTCTTGTCCTGCTTACATTTTTCCTGTTTCTCCTTTTATGTCATGCGAAGCGGCATAACCTGTGGGACATCTGCCAAAGGAGGGACTTAAGGAGCATTACGAGAATCCCGTAATTGCCCAGGGAGATTTTAACTTGACAGATCAAAGATGTAGCCATAGATGTTGAGACACAATAACCCATTTCTTCTCCAGTGCTGACTCACCTGCAGAAAGACTGCATCATGATAGATGCCACTACGGGAGTCCTGAACATTTGTGTAACCACATCCTCCAGCCGCTGATTTATACCAAAAGTGACAGTACCTTGGCAAAGGTAAAGCAAATGTTCTAACCAAAAGCAAATGAGGCAGGAGAGGGCACAAAGCAAAGTGAAAGTAAACATCCTCAATTCAGAGCTGAGTTGGCTGTCATGCTAACCAGCAATCTTGAGTTCCGCTTGGCTAGACTGTCATCTCCAGAGCCATTGAAATTGGGCTTTGTCTCCACACTTTCTCCAGTGCTAAAAAGACTAGCAAAACTAGCTGAAGGTTCAGTTGGGCCTTGGTCTTGGTAAGTAAATATGTGAAAAAAAATAGCAAAAATACAGAACAAAGGCTAGATTATGTAGCTATAATCTGTCCTTATTCTATGAATAGAAAATATTCAATGCAGATAACACATAAAAAATTTTACAAACTCTTTTTTTTGGTATTTATAAGTAATGATATTAATATTTCAAATAAAAAATGATAGGGAAAAACTAGAACGTTTAGAGTAAATACTCTCTATTAAAATATATAATCTGGTAGTTAAAGATAGAGTTCTACATGTTTTAATGGCGATGTCATTTCTCAAATATTGCTGGCAACCTACTTTCTCTTCAGCAATTAATAATGTAATAGATAAAACCTGCATTTTTACTATTTGGGAAGACAGAATGTTCCGTGATAAACCTATGTGTTCTATGATAAACACACACAGCACACATCTGTTCAAAAATATCTGATAAATTGAAGATTGCTTTATTAAAAATGTTATATTTATAAGATACCTCTTTCAATGAAAGGCATCATGTCTAAGAAACATTCCCCGAGGGCCTTACCGTGTGCAAGGCATTAGGTATAAAGCATTTACTAACAACTACAGGGAATTTATAGTCTACCAGTGAAAAGTTGACATAGGTGAATTCTTCATTTAATATTATTGGATAAATGCTGTGGAATATAAAGCTACTTATTTCTGAAATCGCCTCTTAACTAAAATGTTAACGAATATATAAATAATCATGATGGTATAGTGTCAATATGTGCGTGCTTGCATGTGTGATCTGATGCAATATGACTGGTATCCTTATAAAAAGAGCAAAGTTTGGACATAGACAGACATGAAAGGAAGACACTCATGTGAATACAGAGGCAAAGTTGGAATTACGCTGCCTCAAAGTAGGGAACACCTAGGAATCTCAGAAGATGGGAGAGTCAAGGAAGAATCTACTCCTAGAAATTTTGGAGAGAATACGACCTTGCCAACATCTTGATTTCAGACCTCTAGCTTCCATAACTGTGAGAGAGTAACTTTCTGTTGTTTTAAGCCATCCAGTTTATGGTATGTTTCCTAGGCAGTTCTAGAAAACTAATACAACCAGCTAAATGGTATATGCGTTCACAAATAACTACTGTGATGGCAAAAAAGATAAGTAGTTGTAAGTGCCGTAGAAATACACACACAAAGTTATTTGTCATTATAAGAAGGAGAGATGATTCCTGATGAAAGACTTAGGAAAGGCTTCAAGGGAGATGTGGCATTTGCAGCTGACTCTGAAGGATGGCTAGCACTCTAAATGCTCTTGCCCTCTGTTAGCTATAGGCACTGGTGCTTCCTTCCAGAGGCTCCACACCATCTACTTCCCGAGATTATCCTAATTAAATGCGAACAAATACAAAAAGTACTATTTCCAGCAGAAGGTGGTGTAGGGAATTGATCTTGCTGCCTTAAGCCAGGTTGCTTGGATTGAGCTGAGGGCTCCTGTGATGTTATTAAACTTTCTAGAACAGCCTTCCCTCATCTCTTTGACTTAAGCCTCTAACAGGACTTTTGTCTTGCTCTTCTGTTTTGTAATTCATCTTCACTGCCAAGTCTAGAATCCTTCTCTGAATCCTGATTAATTTGACTGGGAATCAGACACCTTATATAATTTTTGCTGGACTTTTCAAGCAGGAACTAGACCTTTTTGTTAAACCCACATTGGCCGGAAGAATTCTGCTCCAAACCATGCTCTGAGCATCACCATTGTGAAGTCACTTACCCTGCCTGTGGCAGGCGAATAAAGCTCCCCTAGAGATGTCTGCATCTTCATCACTATAATCGGTGAATATGTGTTGTTACATGGCGAGGGGGCATTAATGTTGAAGATGGAATTAAGATTTCTAATTATCTGGCCTTGAGATGGGAAGAGTAGCCTGGATTATCCAGGTGGACCCAATGTAATCACAAAGTCCTTATAAGCAAAAGAAGGAAGGAGAGCTGGTGTCAGAGTGAGGAAGGATGAGGACAGCTCGACTGGTCATTGCTGGTCTTGAAGATGGAATGGAGTGATAAGCCAAGGAATGCAGGTGGCCTCTAGAAGTTGGGAAAGGTAAGGAGATAGCTGCTACCCTAAGTCTTCAAAAGAAATAAAGCCCTGCTGTGACCTTGATTTTAGCCCAGGGATATCCATTTCAGATTCCTGCCCTCCAGAGGTGAAAAAAAAAAGTGTATTGGTGTTGTTTTTGCCACCATATTTGTAGTAATTTGTTACAGCAGCAATAAAAAGCAAGCAAACACATCACTCTTATGCAAAACAGACCTTAGGATATGAAAACTAGCTTGCTTTGAGTCTAAGTTACCATGCTCTTTGGTTTTCTGAAATAGTGGGGAAATATAATTCACAGTTAATATCATGAGCTTTGAAATCCAACAAAGTAAAGGGTAAAAGTCTTCCTTATTAATTACTGGCCACATGGTTCTTAATAAATGACTTGATCTCTCTGTGCTCATTTCATTATCTGTTTACTGAGGATAATACTTTTCTCATCAGGTTCATTTGAGAATTAATTGAAAAAATGTATGTAAAATGCTTTGCTTATTAGCATGGCAAATGTTATGAATTACTTAGGATTCCTCCCTGCCTTTGTTTTCAGAGGTGAGTTCTCCTGCCAGGGTAATGTGATATTAGGTAACATGAGTAAAAAAGTAGTTTGAAGCCATGTCGGGAAGCATCTTTCATCACATAGTGTTAAGGAGTTGTGATTTAATTTGGTAAGCAAGAGGGTAGTCATTTAACTTTAAAATACTTCCTGTTTTGAAAAGAATTTGTCTAGCAGTGCCAGTACAACTTATAGACACCTACAGATATAAAGAAAAAAGTGAAAAGCTATGTTTATGCCAAAAACAAGGACTGAGAGTCAGTGTTTTATTGGAATGTAGGGAGAAGACTATCTAATGGTTATAAAGCAAATGGATCTAAATTGGAAACCACAATAATTTGAAGACCAACTATTTTTCTGGAAACATCTGGTCTACCTCCCTAAAAGTAGCAATTCCTACCCCCCATCTGCCCTCATGTTTAGAAATATGTTTTCCCAAACCTGGAAATGATCTTACAGATGATGCTTTTTCAAAGGGTTTTTGAATAATTTCTTCTATGTTTCATTCTATTTCCCCTCTAATACTATCTGCATGTATGGGGGGAAAAAACTCCCCATGCCAAGAAATAAATGAAAGGGAAACTTGTGGTATTTTGTTTCAGCATGGGAGGTATAGGCCTCCCAATTAAATCACCACAGGTGGGGACAGAAAGAGGATTAGCTTTTAGAACAGCAAATATTGTGTACATAATGAATTGTTGGTTTTTATGTCTTCACTATTTTAAAGTGTCAGTGAAGCAATGTGGATAGGAAAAAAAATCCAAATTCTAGGCCAATATATAATCACACTTATTTGGAACTCTGATACTATCAAAACTTTATGTCCTTCAGAAATATACGTTAAAGTCCTAACCCCCAGTATCTCAGAATGTGATCTGCTTTGCAACAACCTTAATACAGTTGTTGCAGATATAATTAGTGAAGTTCATATGAGGTCATACTGAGGTAGCATGGGGACCAAATCCAATATGAATTGGTGTCCTTATAAGAGGAGAAGAGACATGTACAGCAAAATAGAGGAAGCAGCTGGACAAACAGGTTCATTCAGAATAAGTTCGGTATATCCTACAGGAACTTTGGAAGGTAAATGATATATATCCCACTTTAAGGCAAGGTGGCTGGCCTTTTGTATTCCCAAATACAGTTCTATGCTTTTATAGGTAAACCAAGGGTTATCTGAGGAGGTAATAGTTGTTAGCAATTAGCAACCAATGCAAATAGCAGTTAGGGAATGGTATAAGGTCCAGTAAGAGAAACCTACGAATGGTACCAATGGTATCTACTACAATGGATATGGTGGCTGAGATTAGAAATTTAACCTGAGGATTGTTGACACTCTTTAAGAATATGCTAGGTAAATTGGTACAGAAGCAGTAAGCAAAGACAAAATAAATTAAAACGACCCCATGTTTCATTAAAAAAAAATAAAACCTACATAATACAAGATTTTATTTTTTTATTTTCTATTTAAAAATGTGTTTGTAATGTTTATTTATTTTTGAGTGAGAGAGAGCCAGAGGGTGAGCAGGGGAAGGGCAGAGAGAAGGAGACACAGAATCTGAAGCAGGCTCCAGGCTCTGAGCCATAATACACAATTTTAAAGGGCTAATTGAATTTTAAGCAAACATGTGGAAATAAAATGCAACTAAAATGTTCCAGAAAAAATATTAAATATATAAGACAGATACAATCCACAAGCCCTTAAGAGAGTAAAGATTATATTTGCCCACAAGTGAATAGAAATCTTACTGATCTCAGAATTCTAAGGAACATCACTTATCAAAGGACAAAGGAATACAAAAGATAGAACCTAGGATTTTTTTTTTTACCAGTACTCTGTTTAATTAGTCTAAGAGTTATTTTACTTTATTTTTTAGAGAGAGAGAGCGTGTGTGCATGTGTGCACATGTGAGCGAGTAGGGGAGGGGCAGAGAGAGAGGGAGAGAGAGAATCTTAAGCAGGCTTCACGCTCAGTGTGGAGCCCAACACTTGGCTCAAGATTCTGAGATCTCAACCTTAGATCATGACCTGAGCTGAAATCAAGAGCTGACACTTAACCCACTGAACCACACAGGCACCCCTAACAGTTATTTTTTATATACTGGGGGAATATAAAAACATTCTAGCATATTCAAGAGTTTATAAAATATAAAATGTAAATCACATGGATGCTTTTGGCTGCAAGTAACACCAACAACAACTACAACAAAGACTCACTGTAGCTTTCAGACTATCATAATAAAATGTCCAGAAATATGTGAATAAATGCTCATTTAGGTGTTATTTTTTAGTCAGCAAATGTTTATTAAGCCTATGATATGCCAGACATCATGCTAAGTGCTAGGAACAAAGATGTAGCAAACCAGACACATGCTTACTGTTTTGATCTCCTCTTCACCCTATTGATGAAGAATGGATTCTTGCCCTAGGTTATGGGGATGGCTTAACACATGGCACCTGGCACCGGACAGATGAAATTAACCGTAGTTTATTATTCACATATACTCACTGCCTTGGAGGGGAGGATAAAACATGCCATATGGGACCCAAGAGGGTTGCCCTCAACAATAGAGTGAGCAAGGAGGAACTGTGGAAGGCAGATTTTGTAGTAACAAGAAAATAAGGTGTTCCCTGATTCCTGTGGAAGGATGTAATTGGCTTGTTTGAATAATTTGATGGACTAGCAGAGAGCTGAAGCCCAATACTTAGGAATAAAAAGTGCCTGGTTCCAGTGGTAAGGAGGGCTGATTGGTGAGCAGAAGCCCAGTGGGAAGGTAAACTTGAGGTGAGGTCCTTAGAGGCCCTCCCAGTTTCAAATGTCAAGGAAGTGCATAATATTAATTTTAGGCCTTAAATGGCAATTACCATCATATATATTTTTTTCCTCAAGTACAGGCTTTACCCTATAATTGTATACAGTTATACTATATTCAAATACTATTTTTTTTAAATTTATTTATTTATTTTTCACTTGTTTTATTTTTATATATTTTTT
>NC_064811.1:82174027-82177733 GCF_023721935.1 Panthera uncia
GAGTAATACTCCATTGTATATATATGTGTGTGTGTGTATATATATATATATATATATATATATATATATATATACCACATCTTCTTTATCCATTCATCCATCGATTGACATTTGGGCTCTTTCCATACTTTGGCTATTGTCGATAGTGCTGCTATAAACATGAAGGGTGACCCTTCAAAACAGCACACCTGTATCCCTTGGATAAATACATAGTAATGCAATTGCTGGGTCTTAGGGTAGTTCTATTTTTAGTTTTTTGAGGAACCTCCATACTGTTTTCCAGAGTGGCTGCACCAGTTTGCATTCCCACCACAATGCAAAAGAGATGCTCTTTGTCCGCATCCTCACCAACATCTGTTGTTGCCTGAGTCGTTAATGTTAGCCATTCTGACAGGTGTCAGGTGATATCTCATTGTGGTTTTGATTTGTATTTCCCTGATGATGAATGATGTGGAGCATTTTTTCATATGTCGGTTGGCCATCTGGATGGCTTCTTTGGAGAAGTGTCTATTCATGTCTTTTGCCCATTTCTTCACTGGATTATTTGTTTTTCGGGTGTTGAGTTTGATAAGTTCTTTATAGATATTGGATACTAACCCTTTATCTGCTATGTCATTTGCAAATATCTTCTCCCATTCTGTTGGTTGCCTTTTAGTTTTGCTGATAGTTTCCTTCGCTGTGCAGAAGCTTTTTATTTTGATGAGGTCCCAGTAGTTCAGGTTTGCTTTTGTTTCCCTTGCGTCTGGAGACGTGTTGAGTAAGAAGTTACTGTGGGCAAGATCAAAGAGGTTTTTGCTTGCTTTCTTCCTGAGTATTTTGATGGCTTCCTGTCTTACATTGAGGTCTTACATCCATTTTTAGTTTATTATTGTGTAGGGTGTAAGAAAGTGGACCAGGTTCATTCTTCTGCAAGTCGCTGTCCAGTTTTCCCAATACCACTTGCTGAAGAGACTGTCTTTATTCCACTGGATATTCTTTCCTGCTTTGTCAAAGATTAGTTGTCCATACGTTTATGGGTCCATTTCTGGGTTCTCTATTCTGTTCCATTGATCTGAGTGTCTTTTCTTGTGCCAGTACCATACTGTCTTGATGATTACAGCTTTGTAGTTATAGCTTGAAGTCTGGGATTGTGATGCCTCCTGCTTTGGTTTTCTTTTTCAAGATCGCTTTGACTATTCGGGGTCCTTTCTGGTTCTATACAAATTTTAGAATTATTTGTTCGAGCTCTGTGAAGAATGCTGGTGTTATTTTGATAGGGAATGCATTGAATATGTAGATTTCTTTGGGTAGCATCGACATTTTAACAATATTTGTTCTTCCTATCCAGGAGCAATCATTTTCCAATTTTTTGTGTCTTCTTCAATTTGTTTCATAAGCTTTCTATAGTTTCCAGAGTATAGATTTTTCACCTCTTTGGTTAGATTTATTCCTAGGTATTTTATGCTTTTTGGTGCAATTGTAAATGGGATCGATTTCTTGATCTCTCTATCTGTTGGTTCATTGTTGGTATATAGGAATGCAACCGATTTCTGTGCATTGATTTTATATCCTGCAACTTTACTGAATTCATGAATCAGTTCTAGCAGTTTTTTGGTGGAATCTTTTGAGTTTTCCATATACAGTGTCATGTCATCTGCGAAGAATGAAAGTTTGACCTCCTCCTGGCCGATTTGGATGCCTTTTATTTCTTTGCGTTGTCTGATTGCAGAGGCTAAGACTTCCAATACTATGTTGAGTAACAGTGGTGAGAGTGGACATCCCTGTCTTGTTCTTGACCCTAGAGGAAAGCTCTCAGGTTTTCCCCATTGAGGATGATATCAGTGTTGGGTTGTTCATATATGGCTTTTATAATCTTGAGGTATGACCTTTCTGTCCCTACTTTCTTGAGGGTTTTTATCAAGAAAGGACGCTGTATTTTGTCAAATGCTTTCTCTGCATCTATTGAAAGGATCATTTGGTTCTTGTCCTTTCTTTTATTGATGTGATGAATCATGTTAATTGTTTTGTGGATATTGATTGAGCCTTGCATCCCAGGTATAAATCCCACTTGGTCATGGTGAATAATTTTCTTAATGTATTGTTGGATGCAGTTGGCTAATATCTTGTTGAGGATTTTTGTATCCATATTCATCAGTGAAATTGGTCTATAGTTCTCCTTTTTAGTGTGGTCTCTGTCTGGCTTTGGAATCAAGGTAATGTGGGCTTCATAGAAAGAGCTTGGAAGTTTTCCATTTCTATTTTTTGGAACACCTTCAAGAGAATAGGTATTAACTCTTGCTTAAATGTTTGGGAGAATTCCCCTGGAAACCCATCTCGCCCTGGACTCTTGTTTTGGTATATTTTTGATTACTAATTTGATTTCCTTACTGGTTATGGGTCTGTTCAAATTCTCTATTTCTTTCTGTTTCAGTTTTGGTAGTGTATATGTTTCTAGGAATTTGTCCATTTCTTCTATCTTGCCCATTTTATTGGCATATAATTGCTTATAATATTCTCTTATTATTGTTTTTATTTCTGCTCTGTTGGTTGTGACCGCTCTTTTTTCATTCTTGAATTTATTTTTGATCAAACAGGCTATTGGTTTGTCAATTTTGTTAATTCTTTCAAAGAACCAGCTTCTGGTTTCATTGATATGTTCTACTGTTTTTTTGTTTTGTTTTGTTTTTGTTTTTGTTTTTTGTTTCAATAGCATTAATTTCTGCCCTAACCTTTATTATTTCCTGTCTTCTGCTGGTTTGGGGTTTTATTTGCTGTTCCTTTTCCAGCTCTTTAAGGTGTAAGGTTAGGTTGTGTATCTGAGACCTTTCTTCCTTCTTTAGGAAGGCCTGGATTGCTATACACTTTCTTCTTATGACCACCTTTGCTGCATCCCAGAGGTTTTGGGTTGTGGTGTTATCATTTTCATTGACTTCCATATACTTTTTAATTTCCTCTTTAACTTCTTGGTTAGCCCATTCATACTTCAGTAGGAAGTTCTTCAGTCTCCAAGTATTTGTTACCTTTCCAAATTTTTTCTTGTGGTTGATTTCGAGTTTCATAGCGTTGTGTTCTGAAAATATGCATGGTATGATCTTGACCTTTTGTACTTCCTTAGGGCTGATTTGTGTCCCAGTATGTGGTCTATTCTGGAGAACGTTCCTTGTGCACTGGAGAAGAATGTATATTCTGCTGCTTTAGGATGAAATGTTCTGAATGTATCTGTTAAGTCCATTTGGTCCAGTATGTCATTCAAAGCCATTGTTTCCTTGTTGGTTTTTTGATTAGATGATCTTTCCATTACTGTGAGTGGGGTGTTGAAGTCTCCTACTATTATGGTATTACTATCAATCAGTTTCTTTATGTTTGTGATTAACTGATTTATATATTTGGGTGCTGCGACATTTGGCGCATAAATGTTTACAATTGTTAGGTCTTCTTGGTGGATAGACCCTTTGATTACGATATAATGTCCTTCTGCATCTTTTGATACAGTCTTTATTTTAAAGTCTAGATTGTCTGATATAAGTATGGCTACTCTGGCTTTCTTTTGTTGACCATTAGCACGATAGATGGTTCTCCATCCCCTTGTTTTCAATCTGAAGGTGTCTTTAGGTCTAAACTGGGTCTCCTGTAAACTGCATAGAGATGGATCTTGTTTTTGTATCCATTTTGTTACCCTATATCTTTTGATTGGAACATTGAGTCCTTTGACGTTTAGAGTGAGTAC
>NC_064811.1:82177833-82200950 GCF_023721935.1 Panthera uncia
TATATATATATATATATATATATATATATATATAATCTTTCATCTTTCTCCCCTCAGAGAGTCCCCCTTAAAATTTCTTGCAGGGCTGGTTTAGTGGTCACAAACTCCTTTAATTTTTGTTTGGGAAACTTTTTATCTCTCCTATTTTGAATGACAGCCTTGCTGGATAAAGAATTCTTGGCTGCATATTTTTCTGATTCAGCACATTGAGTATATCTTGCCACTCCTTTCTGGCCTGCCAAATTTCTGTGGATAGGTCTACTGCAAACCTGATCTGTCTTCCCTTTAGGTTAGGGACTTTTTTTACTTTGCTGCTTTCATGATTCTTTCCTTGCCTGAGTATTTTATGAATTGGACTATGATATGCCCTGTTGATGGTTGGTTTTTGTTGAATCTAATGGGGGTCCTCTGTGATTCCTGGATTTTGATGTCTGTGTCTTTCCCCAGGTTAGGAAAGTTTTCCGCTATGATTTGCTCACATAACCCTTCTACCCCTATTTCTCTCTCTTCCTCTTCTGGGACCCCTATGATTCTGATGTTGTTCCTTTTTAATGAGTCACTGATTTCTCTGATTCTTAAATCATGCTCTTTTGCCTTAATCTCCCTCTTTTTTTTCTGCTTCATTATTCTCTATAAGTTTGTCCTCTATATCGCTGATTCTCTGTTCTGCCTCATCCATCCTTGCATACATCTGTGATCACAGCTCCATTATAGCATTTTTAATTTCATTCTGGCTATTTTTTTTATCTCTTTTATCTCTACAGAAAGGGATTCTAATCTATTTTCGAGTCCAGCTAGTATTCTTATTATTGTGATTCTAAATTCTGGTTCAGGTATCTTGCTTGTATCTGTGTTGGTTAAATCCCTGATTGTTGTTTCTTCATGCCCTTTCTTTTGGGATGAATTCCTCTGTTTTGTCATTTTGAAGTGAGAAAAAGAATTGAGGTAGAAAAATTGAAATTAAAAAAAATTAAAATTAAAAAAATATTAAAATTAAAAATTAAACACACACACATACACACATAAATTGAATAGATGATGCTAGATCATAGGTGTGTTTTGGTCTGGGTGTGGAAAGTGGTTTAACAGATTAGAGAAAAAAAGGGGGGGGAGAGGAAAAAAAAGGGAAATTATTTGAGAATTTGAAGAAATGAATATACTGAAGTAGACTAAAATGAGATGATGGGGCTAAAATAGAATTTGATTAATATACGAAAAAGTAAATAATGTAGTAGAAAAACAATTAAAGAAAATATTTTTAATAAAAATTAAAAATAAATATGATTTTTTTCTTTTTCTGTATTCAAGAAAAAAGAAAAGAAATGAAAAGGAGAGAAAAGATTTTAAAGAAAGGAAATCATTTGAAAATTTGACAAAGTGAATACACTGTAGTAGACTAAAATGATGGAAGTAAAATAGAATTTGAAAAAAATTTACATAAAAGCAAAAAATATAGTAAAAAAGTTAAAAAAATATTTTTAATAGAAATTGAAAGTAAAAATGAAGTTTTTCCCTTTCTGCATTCAAGAAAAAGAAAAGAAACAAAAAAGAGAAAAAAAAAAAGAA
The DNA here is from genome assembly GCF_023721935.1 of Panthera uncia. Taxonomy (NCBI): domain Eukaryota; kingdom Metazoa; phylum Chordata; class Mammalia; order Carnivora; family Felidae; genus Panthera; species Panthera uncia. The sequence goes on from NC_064811.1 coordinate 82,179,400, forward strand.
AGAAAAAAATAAAAAATAAATTGTTTGAAAATTTGAAAAGGTGAATACACTGAAGTAGACTAAAATGAAATGATGGAAGTAAATAGAATTTGAAAAAATTTACACAAAAAGAAAATATATAGTAATAAAAATTAAAGAAAAATATTTTTAATTACAATTGAAAATAAAAATGAATTTTTTCTCTTTCTGTATTCAAGAAACAGAAAAGAAGTGTAAAAGAGAAAAAGAAAAAAAGAAGGAAAGAAAGAAAGAAAGAAAGAATAAAATTGAATAGGTGAACCTGCTAACAGATTGAAGTAAGACTGAAATTACTTCGTTTTCCCCTAGAAGTCAGTCTATGTAGTGCTTTATAGTCCATAAACTAAGCCAGTGGTGAGACTTGTGTTCTTGAGAGTTATGTTGGCCCAGTTGGGCAGGGCTCAGTGTAATAGCTCCACTCTCCACTAGATGACGCTGCTAGCCTACTGGGGTGGATTGTTGCGGTACTCGTAGGTGCATGTGCGCATGTGTGGGAATGGTGAAAATGCGCCACCCAGCTACCCAGTCTGTTCTCCTGAATCAGCAATCGCGCACCAGTCCTCTGTCTTCAGCTCTTGTCCACTCCCTGCTTTTTCACTCTCCGTGACCAGGCCTCAGGCAGTACCTCTCTCCTGAATTTTGTCTCAGATGCGGCTGTTTTCCCCAGCCCCTTACTTCCGAAGGACTGTGGCTTTGACCCGCTCCGCCCCTCTGCAGGAGGGTCTCACCGAGCAATGGCTGAATGAGCAATGGCCGAATGTCGGCTGCACCCAGGAATGCCCGCTGGACCCTGCAGCTGCTGGTGCCCTGAGACTGCGGCCAGGTGCCAGCCCGCCCGCTCCAGAAAAAGTTTGTGAGATAGTGTAGCAGCAGCGTTTCAGGGATTATGGAAAATCAGAACACACACCTGGCACCAGGCTTCACCCTTAACGACCTTGATCCAGCACCAGTGAATGTGGCTGTTTTCTGGGGTCTGCTGGGACCAGGTGGCTTCAACAGTCTCTACCAGATGTCCTTCCAGCAGTGGAACCTCTTTTCCACATGTGGCCCAAGAACCTCCCGGACCCCACTCTGTTCCTGGGGATTCGCCCTTCCCACCAGAGCAACGCCAGGTATTGAGCTGTGGAGTTTCAGCCTGTGTGTTCCCCTTGTTTACAGTATTAATGGAATTTAAACCCTCTCCTTTGTCCTTTCTCCTTTCTCCCTTTTTAGTTTAGTCCCTGTGGCTGTTTCCAATTTTCCACTTTCTCTCCAGCTGCTTTTGGGGAGGGGTGCTTTTCCCGTATTCTCCCCCCCTCCCCAGTCTCCGTCCTCTCTCCGCCCACAAAAGCAGTTCCCTACCCTCCGCGGCTTCTCGCTCCCCAAATTCACCTCTCTGTGCTGCGTACCTGCTGAATTCTGTGGTTCAGGTTGTGCAGATTGTTGTGTTAATCCTCCAATCAGTTTTCTAGGTGTGTAGGATGGTTTAGTGTTGGTCTGGCTGTATTTCATGGATGGGAGACACAAAAAACTTCATGCTGTTCCATCATCTTGGCTCCTTCCTCGTTCAGATACTGTTTTAATTAAGAATTTGTTTTCATTTATCTTTCTTGAGCTTTTTTATGTTGAATCTTTTGATTGGTGGTACCCAAAACATATGGAAAATTCTCAGTTATCATTTTGTTAAATGGTGTTTCTGTTCTATTTTTTCTCGCCTCTCTCCCTGGGATTACAATTCAATTTATGTTACATTTTTCTTTTTCAACATTCTGTTTTTAACACTCTCTTTTTGTTTTGTATTTGCCTCCCTTAACTGAAGTCTCGTTAACTTGTCTGACTTTACTCGCAATTCATTGATTCTTTCTTTAACTATGTTTATCTAAATTTAGTTACTCTGAAATTCTTCCACTGAGTTTTTAATTTTAAGTATCATCTAATTCAATTCTACAGATGTTAGTTAGTTTTCAAATTTGTTATGTCACCTTGATATCCTTTGTACTCCATAGACATTTTCAAGCTCTTTTTTTTTTTAAATAAGAAACATTGTTGTTTTAATTTTTTTTTAACGTTTATTTATTTTTGAGACAGAGAGAGACAGAGCATGAATGGGGGAGGGTCAGAGAGAGGGAGACACAGAATCCGAAACAGGCTCCAGGCTCTGAGCGGTCAGCACAGAGCCCGACGCGGGGCTTGAACTCACGGACCGCGAGATCATGACCTGAGCTGAAGTCGGACGCTTAACCGACTGAGCCACCCAGGAGGCCCTAAACATTGTTGTTTTATACTGTGTCAATAGCTGAAGTGTTTGTGAGTTTTTATTGCATTTTTTTTTTTTTTTTTTTTTTATCAATAGCGGTTGTTTTTTTTTTTTTTTTTTTTTTTTTTTTTTTTTGGTTCTCATTCATCACAGATGCCTTGTTTCCTTATGTGTTTTGTTGTTATCCTTGACAGAAAATTATTTGGAAAAAATTATTTGAAGGAATAATTCGAGGATCAGGAGGATTATACATCCCTCTAGAGAGGACATTTGTGGTTTTTGCCAGGCCTTTGGGAGAGTATTAGTTCAGGATCAAGAAGTTTCTCATCCATTTTGTGGTCACCAAATGATCCAAGAGACATGCAACAAACCTAGGTTACTTCTGGTTCACATTTCCTATGAGACTCTAGCCCTGTGGGTCTCATCTCCTTACCTTGATGAACGATGCTGGCTTTCTTTCTTTCTTTTTCTTTCTTTTTCTTTCTTTTTCTTTCTTTCTTTCTCTTTCTTTCTTTCTTTCTTTCTTTCCCTCTTTCTTTCTTTCCCTCTTTCTTTCTTTCTTTCTTTCTTTCTTTCTTTCTTTCTTTCTTTCTTTCTTTCTTTCTTTCTTTTTCTTCTGAATCCTGCCAAGCTACTAAAACCAAAGTGCAGTTTCACTTGCTTCTCCCTGTTGGATAAATGACCTTCTGGACAAAACGGATTTTGTTTTAGGCTTTCTCCTCCAGCTTCTTGCTTATTCCTAGATTCTGGTTGAGTAAATCATCTTCTAGATTTTTGATGACCAAATATAACTATCTTGTTGGTTTTTGTTTGGTTGCAGGGTTTTTATTGTTTTTGCTTTCATATTAATATTTCTTCAAGCTCTTTCAGTTATCTTCAGTGAGAGGATTTAGCTCTAATTACTCAGTTTGCTATTACCAGGATACAATCCCTTTCACCCAGTAGTTGATAAAGAATCTCTACTGTACTTGAAGACATTTAAATAATTACTGGTTCTATTCTGGTTCCACCCTTCCCCACAGCGGTCTCATTATTTACATTCTTAGGCTATGATATACGGGGTTATAACAAAAGGCTCCTTTCCCTTTCCTTAAAACTAAAGTTTAAAGGGGAAAGCAATGTGGCTAAGAAACTCAATAACGATTTTCAGTACCTTTTAAACATAATGCTGAAGTTCCCAAGTTATTTTCGGGCATGTGTTTTGCTACTTAATTGGTGGTTGCTGAAAAAATCCAGTGACAGATATTGTGTCAATAACCCCTTCCTTTGTTTTATTTTTATCTAGAAAGTATGACTATTTTTATTTAATTCTAATTAAAATGTGTATGCATGGCTTCAACTGCATATGTAAAAAGTCAAAGGAGAGCAGAAATCAGAAAGAGATGGGGTGATACTGCCAGCTCAGACTAAAGGGGACAGCCTGGGTCCACCACATTGGCTCCTCACTCTAAAATCTATTTAAAATAAGTATCATTAATATTGATATTGACTTTCATTTGAATATCTGACATTTGAATGCCATCTGACATGAATTCTAGACATTTATTTATCAGACATTTGAATCATTAAAAATGTGCATGTCGTATGTAGATTCTACTTTCGTGAACCTATAATTACCTCCAAATTAAAAAAAAAATCATTTAAACAAGTGTTACATTTTGTTTCTTTGTTATTCTTTTTAAAAATATGATCTCAAATTTTTGTTTTATTTCATATGTAATCAAAATCAGATTTAACTCTCAGTGAGTGAATCATAGTGTTAGGAAGGCACAGTTTTAATACCTTATTGTTCACTTTTCCTCACAAGTTATTAACATTACCTTCAAGGCAAGTCTTAAAATTGCCTGAACCTTTTTGAAACAAATATTGACTACTTTTTTCAAGTTTGCAAATATTTTCTTACAACTACTTTTCAAATCCATAGTCACAATTCATTTCTTGCCTTGTACTTGTCAAATTCCTTTAATCCTTTACTGTGGTGTTTCTCCTTAGAAGATCTAAATATGTATCTATTATGTATAATATGTATCTAATTATATGTATCTATTTAACTATCAAGTGAAGTTTCCCCTCTATTTTCTTAAGGATATCCTCCCAGGTATCTGAAACATTAGATATGATTCATACCTACAGAATTATGAAAGCAGTATTCTCAATGCATATAAAAATCTAATGTCACTTTTAGTTATTTCCCTGAGTACTAAAGTAATTTCAGTGATTTAAAATGCCCGTAACATCACAGTTTTATCAGGCTATAAACTGGAATTTGGAAGGAAAACTTAATTTTTTGGGGTCTATTTATACTGTGAAGTAGTTATAGATACCAGCCAAAACAGTGGGCACCTTTTAAAATTGCACTGTTTCAAAGGTCATGTATGGGAGAAATATCATAGATAACAAAGTCCAGATGTCCAAAGATCAGCTAATATCAGCATTCAGGAATAATGCAGAGATCAGCCAGAGATGGGCAGTTAATATAAAATACCAGCAAAAACAAATAGGAAAATTCAGTTCATTATAATTTTGAGAAACTAAACAATAAAGCTCTGATAACTTTTTAAATTCCACTTCAAAAGCTTGTGTTCTCATTTCCTCCTAACACATTTATGGTTAAATTCCAAAACAGACCTTAGGAGAAGTGAAAAATGTCTCATTTCAAGGCACCAAGATAATCAGAATGCATGGTTGTATTGTAATGATTTGCTGTCCTGTATCTGCTGTTTCCAAACACATTGTGAAGAGAATCATAATGTGGGCAATAAGAAACTTTGACTAATGGCGATCTCTGTTCTGTTGAAAAATCACCTGAATCATGCTAGATTGGTTTCTCACACGAAAATAGTAAATAGCTTCTTTAAATAAATATGAACGTTAGCATTAAAATGAGTATTTCCTTATTATCCATTGGGTTCTTTATCTGTGCTGCTTAAATATAGGCTTAGCATGCTGTATTCCATACTCCCTTAACCCAGAGTTGTAGGTTTGGCCAACATTTATCAAAGCAACATACTCATGAAATACCTAGGAAAAAAATATCAGTGCCCCATACTAGTGTCTAAAGGTCAGCAATTTTTCATTTTAAATCAAAGCCTTTTTCATTGATGCATGTGAGAGACCTACAAATTCCCAAGAAAAGGTTTTCCGCAGGGATGATTCCTGTAACTGTCTAGAAGGTTAAGGATAAAATGCTCTACGTGATCTTCTGGGCTCTCATGGCTTCAATTATCACCTGTGTGAGGTTAATTCCCAGATCTGTGTCTCCAACCCTCAAGCCCATAATTTCAGCAGCACACTGGACAGCTCCACCTGGGGGTCCTGCTGAGCAGTCACTCAATGTGTTCTATACTAAATGCATTTTCTCATCCAAACATGCCCTTTTATGATTTTTCCAGTCTCTTTTAATGACATAATTATCTTGCCTGGTAGTCAGAACTCAGGTCTCAAATCAATTTTTTAATGTATCTAGCATATGGTTCCCCCCATATCAACTACCAATATTGATGACACTTTCCTGAAAACTATTTTTATTTCTTGTTTCTATTTTCCCCACCAACTATCTTAGTTTATTTCAGGTAATTTCTGGATGGATTGAATTCTAAATAAGTAATGTAGAATCTCTTTAACTTGGGGCTGGATTCTAAGTAAATATTACATGGTTTCTTTAATTTAGGCACTATTGCCTTTATCGAATCTAATCTTTATCTTCTAAATCTTTATTTACTACCTTACCAAGTATTCATTTGCTAGCTCATTTGGTCAAAATTATGCTACGGTGGTCCCATCAAGCTAAAAATAAGTGAATAAATGATTTCAGATATTCTTATGCACTGTGAAGAATGTAACAAAGTAGTGCTTCATTAGATAGAGGGACTGGGGAAAACATCTCTGAATGATCAGAATAGCCAATCATATGAAGACTGGAGGGATAAGAATTTTCAGAAGAACAAAGTGAAGTGTCTGGATGAAAAAAATCCTGGTATATTTGATAAATAGATAAAAGACTAATGGAGAGGAAATGTATGGAGCCCAGAACATGTAGGTATGGGGGAGATTTACAAGGAAAGACATGGGGCCAGCTCTTGTAGGGTACTAAATCATGAATGAAAGGTAAGATATGTGGATCTATTGAAGAGTTTTTGACATGAATGTGCCATTACCTAAAAAAATGGCATTAATTTCTGTGTGAAGAATGATTTCAGAGACTTCTGAGTTAAGATGGCAGATTGAGCTTACCCTGAAACTCTCCTCTCTGCTCCAATTGTATGTAATTGATCAAAACAAAGAAAATGATTCTTTCTAAATTTTACTTCTGAACTAGTAAGGAAACAGTTAATAGTAATTAAAATATGTAGGCATGAGAAAGTGGGACCTGATACAGATTGTCACCAGAATATCAATGCCTATGGTGGGACAGATCCCTTAGCACCAAGTTGAGAACCAGGAGCCTATAAAATATCATTATATCTCCTACAATGATAAATAAGAATCTAGTCAATATGTTTCCTCTAATTCTATCAGCCTTTTGTACCACTATTCCTTCTAAACATCACGTATCGTAAGACAAAGCTGACTACTTGGGTTTCCAAACATACTGTGTCTTTTCACTGTTCATTTCTTTGTACTTGCCTTTCCTTTGACCTGGAATACCCATCACATCTCTTATTCTGACAGCATAGATATATCTTTTCTTATTTATGCATACAATCCTTGTTTGTTATGCTTAATTTTTTTTATGTTTTATTTACTTTTGAGAAGGGGGGGGAAGGGAAGAGAGAGGGAGACAGAGGATCTGCAGTCGGGTTTGCACTGACAGCAGAGAGCCTGATGCAGGGCTCAACTCATGAACCACTGGGAGATCATGACCTCAGCCAAAGTTGGACGCTTAACTGAAAAAGCCACCCAGGTGTCCCAAATGTTACACTTATTGTTAAAGCAGTACTAGAAGGTGGCTCACTGATGGGAACAGCACCACTTCTTGTCTCATACAGGTATGGTAAAATTTCAGCCACTGCCATCCACCGTGATTTTGTGTCAACAGCATAATCCTAGTCCTTCAAACAAGAAACCAGAACTCTTAGGCAGGTACTTAGCAAGTAGCAAAGGTAGATTTGTGTGTGTGTGTGTGTGGGGGGGGGGGTGTTGGCATTAATTTTAAAGATAACAAAACGGCCATCACTAGCTCCAGTATACCAGGATTTAAGATAAACATGTCATTTGGAGATATTAGAGAAACTTGAGGCAAAGGACATGAGAAGCATGTGTATATGTTTTGTAGTGGACTGTGATTATTTTATGAAGTGAATTGTGAATAGGAGAGTGTCTAGAATTCTTATAGGCATGTTGGGAGCTTTGATCATGGCAGAAATCTGTCATTTAGAAGCCTGATTTTTTTCTTTTTTTTTTTTTTTTATATTTGCTATTGTTGCTCTGGTGGTGGTGGTGGTCTGTGGTGAGGATTACAAGTTTTCAATGACTTTTCTTTCATTTTCCACTTGTATTTAAGTCTTTATTAATTCTCAGCCACTGGGGCAATGGAAGAGGCATCTGAGTAGAAGTCTTAAGGAAAAGTGAAAATCAAATTTATCTTTAAAGAGGTAATACCTGTAGGCAGTGGCCAACTGTCACTTCCTGAGTTTTGAAATGAAAAGTATCATCACAGTTCTAATATCAAAGAGTGGTACATTTGAACATATATCTCTATTAGTGGGAAAAAGTCAAGTCGTCTTGTGTAACCTCAATATATAAATTATATATACATTATATATATGCATTTATGTTCAGTTGAGGTCCTCCAGAGAAACAGAATCAAGAGAGAGGGATTGAGACAGAGAGAGAGAGAGAGAGAGAGAGAGAGAGATTGATTATAAGTGGCTTAAGAGATTGATTATAAGTGATTACAGAGGCTAATACGTCCCACCATCTGCAGTCAGCAAGCTGGAGACCCAAGAGATCCAGATGGTGTAAGTTCCAGTCCAAAGTCTGGAAAACACCAATGTCCAGCTGAAGCAGTCAGGTACCTGGAGTTCCCTTTAACTACCAGGAAGGCGTGTCTTTGTGTTCCATTCAGGCCTTCAACTGATTGGATGAAGGCAACCCAATTTACTTATTCTGCTGATTCAAGTGTTAATCTCATCCTGAAACAGTTTCACAGACACACCCAGAATAATGTTTGACCTAAGATCTGGACACCTTGTGGTCAAGTTGACACATAAAATTAACCATCACACATCGAAAAAAAAAAAAATTGGGAGCTCATTAGAAAAAATAAATATTTCAAGTAATGAGTTAAAATAGTAAAAGATATTTTAATGCCAGGGTCACATACTAAACCAGTAAATAAACATTTCTACAGAGAAAGCCCAGGTACAAATATTTTTCACATTCCCCAGTGACTGTAATATGTAGCCAGGGTTAAGAGCTACTAAGTTCTAAATGGATTACAAATACCATCAGTAGCTGAGGTCTCTCACCTTGAACTCCCTAGATGAACTTTGTTTTAAATAGCTTCATTGATGCGGTGTCTGGGTGGCTCAGTCCCTTTTAAGCAGCCGACTCTCAGTTTCGGCTCAGGTCATGATCTCATGGTTTATGAGTTCAAGCCCCATATCAGGCTCCGTGCTGTCAACACAGAGCCTGCTTGGGATTTTCTCTTTCCCTCTCTCTCTGCCCCTCCCCCCACTCACTCTCTCTGTCTCTGTCAAAATAATAAACTTAAAAAAATAAATAAATAGCTTTACTAAGGAATGATAACTACAATAAACTATACATATTTCAAGATTGATAAGTTTTGACATGCATACACCCATGAAAGCTTCATTACAAGATCACAAACATAAGTATCACTCCCAAAAGTTTCACCATGGCTTTTTGTTATCCCCTTCCTCCTTTGTCCCCACCTCCTAGCCCCAGGTGACCACTGATCTGTTTTCTGGTACTATTGAATTATTTGAACTTTGTAGAATAGTCTGTAAATTGGTTTTATGGGAGTTTAAATTTTCAATAAATGGAATCATGTAGTATCTACTTTGTTCTGTCTACTTTCAATTGCATAGCTGTTTTGAGACCCATCCATTTTGTTGTGTGTGTCAATAGTTCATGGTTTGTTTTTTTTTATTGCGGCATAGTGTTCCATGCATGGGTATATTGCAATCTGCTTATCCATTCATCTGTTTATGGACATTTAGTTTTTTCCCAGTTTGGGGCTATTATACATAAAGCTTTGAACTTTCACATAAATAAATAAATAAATAGTTAATATTGTCTTTGTAATTGATCCAATTGTACTTAATTAAAAATTTTGGCAAGTCTTTTGGAGGTCATTGCCTAGAAGATTTTTCCTTCGGGGCTGTTCAAATTGCACCTTTCTTCCAGTGATCCTTTATATTTCTAATCAAATTTAATTACCTCCATTTCCATCCTCCTATAACATTTATGTCTTTCTTTTAGAATTCAACTCAGTTTGTCTCTTGGTAGAGATATAGAGATGTCGGTGTATTGCTTATTTTTCTCAGTAAGTTTCTCAGTTATCAGTGCTGGAGTTGTTGATTTTAATCCCGGATTGAACAAAGTAGACTGTCTTGCTCCTGGTAAAACACTCAAAAAATGTTTGCTGAGGTAGAGAAAATTACTTAAGTAGAAAGACTTAATTTCCTATTTAAAAAATGAAGGGATTTTCCAAAATGAATAGTGGATGATATTTAAAACTCACCTAGTTCAAATTTTGGACACATTTTTCACATTAAAGGCTCAAGCCCAATCCTACATTTCAATTTCACACACACAGAGCAATTTCCTGACTGAATATTCTAAATCACAATCCTATGAAAACTCTAGCAATAATGTGCCCTCCCCTCATACAGTTTAACACGAAAAGACCCACATTTGAAACCCGAGTCAACCCTGTGGATAAAGAGAACTGCTATGGAGTGGGAAAACTTTATTGCCATTCTTGATTGCATTCTGGTTAGGGGGAATAATGAACTTTACTAAATCCTTCAGAATAAGCCAATTATTCCTCCCTGGGCACTTTCTTACAGAGGAGAGTTGAATCCGTTAATCAAATGGTTGGCCAAGAAAGACCTGAAAAACAGCACTGATAAACATTTTAAGTGATGTAAAAGTCATTTGGAAATAGACATCCTTACCATGAATATGTGATGATGGACACTAAAAAGTTGAGGGAATAGTGGCAAGAGTAAAGTAAAGAATTGGTAAATTTTCATGCTACATAATTTTTGCCATCTGAAAGCTTCTCCTCCATTTTCCCAAAGCCGTCACCAGCCTTCAAAATTTCTTGGGGAAAGATCCTAAACTTACCCAAGCCTAGATTGAGGTATTTTTAGGTTGCCAGTGTGCCGGATATGAAGTTGTACTTATCTACAGAACCCTAGAGAGAATGGAATGTTCCCGAGGACTTCAAAGCAACTAGATTTAGAATCAGCACTGAAGATTTTAGAGATGGATTGGTTTGCCTTCTAGAGCAGAGAGAGATTGGCACTGTAGGGGGCTCTTGCAACATATGGTTTTGTCCATCTGGAATGGGGGTAGTGTGCTGTTGTTGCCAACTGCTCACTGCATGTTCTGGGTTTAGACGAGTCTAAATAAAATAAAATAAAATAAATGTACTTTACTCTAAGGCAAAGTGTTTAATGCTGTAAAGTCATACATAAAGGAAATTTAAAGGGGGATAGATCTGTTCTCCAGCCAGTTCTATCCAGAAAAGATTAGTTAGGGGAAAGGCAGTGTGAAGTCAGGTCAACAAACCAGCATGCATAAGGACTCTCTAGCTTTGCCACAATAATAATTGAAAATAGTTGACAGAGGCAAGGCTGCCTGAAAGATTTCCCAGATTATTATTTAGAGAGAAACCTTAACCTCTATCAAGCAGGTAAGATATCGTGGTACTGAAACACCATGAACACAGGGGCCTAATTTCTTGTTAGCCACAGTATGCCTAGAATTGAGCACAATATCTTGCATATAATAGCCACCCAAAATATTTGCTGCAAGTTTGGACGAGTAGAGTTACACAGTGTATATCTATGAGCGCATTCAGAGCCTTGGTGGTTTGTGCTGTGTAAACAAGGCTGAATTTTCATCTTGTAATTTTACTCTTAGATATTTAACTATTAAGATAAATAACATAAGTAGTATAAAGTAAAAGGTGGGAGAGGGAAAATTAGGATCTCCTATCACTGTCAATGTCATCCTGACTCTCTATAATCTTAAGAAACACCTCTGGGTTTCAGTTTCCACAACCATAACATCAATGGCTTAGACAAAATGGTCTTTTAAAAGGTCCAGTAAAAATTTCCAATATAATCCTGCTTTCTTTTTTACAGGTTTTGATTTCTCTTTTTTCCTTCTTTTTTATTTCTTTAATTCCTTCTCTTTTCCTCTGGATTCCCTTTTTCCTTTCTCTTTCCCTTTTTCTCTCCCATTTCTCCTTTTCTCTCTGCTTCTGTCTTATTCTCTCTCTCTCTCTCAGATCGATGACAGACAAGATAGATAGAGAGATACATAGATCTTGTCTTTTTTGAAGGCAGATATCAAATGTAATTATACAAACTGTGGGTATCTTAGTGGGGTCATAAAAGTATGAGACCTTTACTTCCTGATTTAAGTAGCTGAGTCATGTCAGAAGCTGCTAAGTGTTTCCACACGAGAGGTCTATAGCATTATTGGATAAAGTGATTCCTAAAAATATCTAGCAAATACCACAACACTACATCAAGGCTTAAGAGCCTTATATAAATGTCTGGTGTCATTTTCATTAATGTTAATTACCTTTTCCTGAATGGGGGAAGAAAAGAGAGATTCTCATTTAATGGAAATGTTTAGCCAAGCATTGTTTTTCTCTAGTAGCCAAATAACCAAAACACATTGAAGTGTTAAATTTATGTGGCGTTTTGTAACTGTATGACATATCTTCGGTTATGCAGTGAATAAAACAGGTTTTCAGAACTTTATGACATGGTATCTGGAGAAAGGTTTTTTACAAGAAACTCAATTTTCTTTGGGGAGCTAGTTATGGGCAGTGCCCTCAGGCAGTAGCAAAGTCATTGTCTCCAGGAGTCTCATAGTCTGGCCTGGAGCTTTTGCTGGGAGCACTTTTTCATGATTTATTACAATCACAAGAACAGTATAGTGTAACTCTTTTGTAAACACTGTAATCGGGAGTTTATTAGAAAAGAAAATTGTCAGTTATTAAATTCAAAAACAAATTTGGAAAGAAAAAATATAGAAAACCAGGTTTGACCACAAGAAAAAAAAATTACTATTTCCTCCAATCCAATTTTCTTTATTTAAAAAAATCAAGTGCCTCTGATATTCATTCTCACTCCCCAGAGGCAACTACCATGAATATTTTCTTGTGTTTATATAGCTCTAATATATATGTGTGTGTGTGTGTGTGTGTGTGTGTGCGCGCGCGCGCGCGCGCATGTGCACATGTGTGTATCTTATTTTCACTCGTTATTAGCTGCCTTTTTTTTCCATAATGAAAACTATACAATAGGTCTATTACAATAAAATCTACTGCATGGTTATGTTGTATTTTATGTAATTAGTCTCTTGATGAACAAAAAAGTTTTCTCCAATTTAAAAAATGTAATACAAAGTGTGCGTATAATTATATATTAATGCATCATAAAAATAAGCATATTTATGTTGCATTAAACATACTTGCACGCATATCTTTCCTTGCATGCATATCTGCTTCAATTAGTAGATCATCAGAAAAAGTCCTCAGAAATGAAATTGAGTCCAAGAGCATGTGCACCCTATGTTTTAATGGATGGTGCCAAATTGTTATGCAAAGGAAAGTTCTTACATACGAGCCTCTATCCACTCCAATACTAGGTAATACTGCCTATTTAATCTTTTACTGTCTGAAGGGTGAAAATTTGTATCACATTGTTCTAATTTCCTTCTTATTATAAGTGAGGTAGAACTTCTTTTCATGTGATTGTTGGTATTTCTCTTTCTCTTCCTGTGAATTCATAATGTGAATACATTTTTAATTTGCAGCCTCAGTAAGTCCTCTTAATTTCTGCCAAGTTTCCTTAGTGGCTACAAAGGATTCTTAAAATAAAGGATATTCCCCTTAACCACTCCTGGACAACAGTCTGGAATGAGGACAGCACTGCCCCACTCACGAAATGGTGGAGGAAAGGTGAGAAGGGGGGAGCAGGAGGAGGAGAAGAGACAGAGAGAGAGAGAGAGAAATGGAGAGAGACTAGAGAGAGAGAATGAGGTGAAGTTTCAGCTCCCACGAGGTGTAATACTGAACCCCCACCTGCTCAAAAGAGGTGTGCCATCTCGGGAATTGCTGTGACCCCGCTAGCCCTCCTCACACCGGCATTGGTAGTGGGGACAGTTAAAGTAGAGAACCCAGAGCAGCATCACAGTTCTGCACTGGATTTGCAACCAAAAGTAACTTTATTCCTCAGTGTCCTCCTCTAACAGCCTTCTTGTAAGTAAAGAACACACAGCGTCCATAAATCTCATATTCACCTGTCCACCCCTGTGGAGATGACACAACTAGGAGAATGACTTTGATCCCCAAACTCCCCCACCTTGCCTGCGTGAACTGTGAGTGAAACATGACAGGCAGGCGGGGGATTCTCATAACATTTATGGTAATTTCCTAGCATGAACTGATGTGGCTGCTTTTGCTGACGCATTAAATGGCATCCCCTCGCTCTCTTTATGTGTGAGGACTACCGAGTGTTAGAATTGAGGAATCATACATAAAAGTCCAGTCTCCTAACTTTATTGCCACCCTTTAGAAAGGACTTTTCTATTCATCTTTCTCCCTTTCTAAAAATAAATAAGTAACCAAAAACAAACCTGACTTTTTTCACCCATTTTGATTTATCAGTCATTATCATTATCACTGCTTGCCTCCCCCACTGCTCACTGGCTGGTGCTGACCATAAAAATTGAGGGATGTGGGGCAGATTTACAGAAGAGCAGTAATGATAATATGGGAAGAGTGGGGATACAGAGAATCTTAAAAGTAATAAAAATCAGTACTCGATCTTTTTTTAAAGTAGGGATTGGAATCAAATCTTTCCTGTGCAAAGATTATTTATAGGCTGGTGTAAGGAAACAAATTCTGAAAGAGGGACCACTGCCAGCTCAGGCTCTTGAACTAAAGGCAAGGTCAAGTCCCCTGATCAGGAGAACAGCTTGTGAGTAACAAATAAAGCTAGGTCTCCTTCAATTTTCCTCGTGGCCTAGTTGGGTGCATCCTTTTCTTGGCCCTAAGGGAAGCTAGGTGCCTGTAAGAGACCTATGGACTTATGGATGTACAAGAAAAGCTTCCAGTTTGTAGATGTGTACGTTTAACCAATGTTTTACTTTATTCTTTCTCTGCCATTATTAAACACAAATAAAGCAGGCAAGAGTGTTTAGTGGCGCACTACATGCTGGGTATGCAAAAATCTGCCCAAATCACATCTATGGATTCTCAGTTTATAATCTAAAACAATGCTGATCTTTGACAGTATTTTGGAACCAGTGTTAGGAGATGTAAATTTTTATTGATTGCAAACAGCAAATTACTCAACAGCCAGGGGAATGAGTCAGCAGCATTTTGATGATTTTATTTACTCTAAGGAAACCAAATAATAGGTTTCCATTGAACAAATATGATTCTGTGTTTATTCAATGACAAATACAAACTGGAAAATAAAATTGTTTTTCAGAAACTCCAGAATCACATGATTCATCTTGAAAATAGAATTCTTTCTTACAATAGTGTTTGGTATTTTTTTTTTTTTTTTTAAGTATTGCGGAACCTAATTCTTGATATGTTTGAGCAGTAAATTTCCTTTGGTCCCTATTTTAGTCATTTCCTACATTCCATGAACAGGATATGGGAGGAGTGGTTGTTTCCCATTTATCTAATCTTTCTCTAACCTTGGAAACTAAAGGTTAAATTCAACTCCATTCTTGCCCATGGGCTGACAGAAGGGAATCATTCAGTCATACCAACCACCCACTTAATTTTCTTTATGAGACATTATCCTCTCCAGATAACAATAGTAAGGGGCTGAAGGAAAAAAAAAAAAAAAAGAAAACAATGAAACAAAAAACAACCTGTGTTTCCCATTCAAAAATACCTGAAAGCTCTCTAACTTTAGCAGAGAAAAACTGGGATAGAATGCTCCTCACTCCAAATAGCTTCCAAGTAGTACCATGCAAATATGACTTCTTCTATCAGAATAGTTACCTTCTTTTCTATGGTGAAATTATAATTGCTAAATGTTTAATAATAGAGTGATAAGAATAATCTCCTTTCCTTTGTGTATGAAGATGATGTTATTGATCTTGCAAATTTGTCCTGTGATTCAGATTATCGTTTAGCAATGAGGGAGATTTAGAATTTTCTATTTATTGTAATGAAAATGGGGAAGAAATAGAAAAAAATAATAATCGCCTTAAAGATAAACATGTGGAAGGAAAGTATGAAAAGAAGCTTGTGATTTTACATTGATCATTTGTGTTCTGTACAGAAGCAAGATGCAAATAGAATAATAAAATAAAAATTAAAGGCATGGCAAATTTCAGGATCAGAAGACTTGAGAGAGTATTGCTGCATTTGCCATTGTCTGGGGATAGCTAAACTTCTCACTCTTCGTAAATGAGAGAAGAAGTTTTTTACTTTCCTCACCAGTTAGATGACATCCTCCCAACCCAGGAAAGTGACTCTTGAGAAAATTTGTGATTAACTGGGGATTCTGGGAGTTTGCTTTGCTTATTGGTAGAAATCATCTAACTTTGAATATTTGTCCTAGGTTACAAATGGGAAGAATAAGACATTAGAAACAAATAGAGGACTGGAGATGTAATGACAGTTAAAAAAAAAAAAATCTGTTATGGGCAGACTCTATCAACCTTGCCAAAATTTCTCTTTCCTTTTGTATTACCCTAAGAAGTAACTGTCTTTCCTATTCTCTTATGTTTGAATTCCAGAAGTAAAATTTAAAATATTTTTTAAGGACAAAAGAGTGCATAAGTATAATTTTGCAAAAAACTGGTATGATGTTAATGAGCACCCTTACTCCCAAACTAAAACATGATTAATCAGTCTCAGAATTCACAGCCTTTGGATAGGAAGCGAGTTTGGAGGTGTAATCTGATCATTTTCGGTCTTTTGCTCTGAGCTAAGTCAAAATGGCCTATGTCTGCAAGTTTTTGGAAACAGGAGAAATGCAGATTAGGTTATATTCATGAATTTTTAAAGTTTTTTGAACAATAACACAAATAGTAATATTATTAAATTTGCATTTAGAATTAAAATTCAAAAGCATATGGAGGATAATTACTTTATAAGCAAATGCAAAATGAAAACTTTGCAAAAGTAAAACATTCACTAGATTGTTTTGAGAAGCATAGACATTTCTACAATATTTGTTTTTCCAATCCATGAGCACAGAATGCCATTTGATTTCTTGGTGTCACCTTCAATTTCCTTTATCAATGTTTTACAGTTTTCATAGTACAGGTCTTTTACCTTTTTGGTTAGGTTTAGAAAATCCAGAAATAAACCCACAACTTATATGGTCAATTAATCCTTGACAAATGAAGAAAGAATATCCAATGGGAGAAAAATACTCTCTTCAAGAAATGGTGCTAGGAAAACTGGATAGCTATATGCAAAAGAATGAAACTTGACCACTTTCTTACACATACACAAAAATAAACTCAAAATGGATTAAATATCTAAATGTGAGACCTGAAACCATAAAAATCCTAGGAGAGAGCACAGGCAGTAGTTTTTTCGACATAAGCTATAGCAACACTTTTCTAGATAGGTTTCCTGAGGCAAGGAAAATAAAAGTAAAAATCAGCTACTGGGACTATATCAAAATAAAAAAAAAATTGTGTACAGTGAAGGAAACAACCAACAAAATTAAAGGACAACCTACAGAATGGGAGAAGATATTTGTAAATGACATATCTGATAAAGGGTTAGTATCCAAAATATGTAAAGAACTTATACAATTCAACACCCCCCCAAAAAAAAATCCCATTTAAAATTGGGCAGAAGATATGAATAGACATTTCTCCAAAAAGGACATCCAGATGGCCAATAGACACATGAAAAGATGCTCAACATCACTCATCATCAGGGAAACACAAATCAAAACTGCAATGGGATATCACCTCACACCTGTCAGAATGGCTAAAATCAAAAACATAAAAAAAAAACATGTCGGCAAAGATGTGGAGAAATAGGAACACTTGTGCAGTGTTGGTGGAAATGCAAATATGTGCAGCCACTGTGGAAAACAGTATGGAGTTTCCTCAAAAAGTTAAAAATAGAGCTACCCTATAATCCACTAATCACACTACTGGGTATTTACTCCAAAAATACAAAAACAAAAACAACCACAACAACAAAAAACACTAATTGAAAGGAACTCACGTACCTTATATTTATAGCAGCAATATTTACAGTAGCCAAATTATAGAAGCAGTCCAAGTGTCCATCGATAGTTGAATGGATAAAGAGGAAGTGGTATATATACACAATGGAATATTATTCAGCCACAAGACATGAACGGATGAAATTTTGCCATTTGTAACAATATGGTTAGAGCTGGAGAGTATACGCTAAGTGAAATAAGTCAGTCAGAGAAAGAAAAATACTATACGATTTCACTCATATGTAGACTATAAGAAACAAATCAAATGAGCAAAGGAAAAGAGAGAGACAAACCAAGAAATGGACTCTTAACTATAGAGAGCAAACTGAGGGGAGATGAGTGGGGAGATGAGTTGAGATAGATGATGGGGATTAAAGAGTACACTTATCATGATGAGCTATAAGGAATGTATGGAATTAGTGAATCACCAGATGGTACATCCGAAACTATTATAACACTGTATGTTAATTATACTGGATTTAAAATGAAAAAAAACAAAAAAAAGTAAAGCATTCAGCAGTGAAATATTTTAAAATGTAATGCACATTTTAATAAAGGAATGATGGTAAATGGTGTCTTCTGAAATTTAGTTGCCTAAGCTAGGTCTTCACCTCACGAGAAGACTATTTCACTGTTGGACTCTTCTAGCAATTAGGGGCGGTGGAAGGAAGCCAGAGCCAATTCTGCCTTCTTCCCCAGTGAGGGGAGTTACCTTGTCCTCAGACAGAAAACGATGTTTCAATAAGATCTTTGAAGAGTTGAAATAGTACTTTCAATGTCCACATTTCCAGGCAGTAGACCTTAGCAACATTCCATCAACAAATTGATAGTCTCTGGTCCTCTATTCTCTATTTTCTGTTACAGTTAAATACATTTCTCTATGAAATGCCAAAAGTATTGAATAATAATAATATAGATTTTCATCATCTTTTCAGTAATAATGTAATTCCTTTTACAGTGATGTGGCACTCAACTCACAGTCTTCTGATCTCAACTTCGTTTCACAAGAATGCACAGTCTGATCATGCACGTGTGGCTGTTTTGTTTCTCCACCTACAGAAAGAACTGATCTCACCCACCTCAAGAAACCTTCAGGAATCATGAAACAGTCTTTCGAGGAGTTCTGCTTGCTTTTCTCTGCACTTACTTCTCTTGCAAGCAAGATGTGCAGGGCATGGTTGAAGCGAGTGACTGTGTGGAAGGGACAAAAGGAGTTCGTGTGGAACCCAGACCAAGGCAGGGCCATTAGAGCCGTGTCAGTCTCATTGTTTTTGTCCAGAAGAGATACTCGTAGAGGCTAGTTCTAATTCACCTCTGCTTCCAAGTGAATTCAACCCGAATGGGGTGTTTGCCGAATGTTAATGATCTGATGATCTTCATCCCATAGCTCAGAAAGTCCAGTGTGAATACTCCAATAGCTACCTTAGTTCTGCCCTCCTAGGCATAAGGATTACTCTGCGACACGGGGCTTCTCTAGACATGGTTATAAAATAAGGCATCTCAACTACTCTGAAAATGCTCAGTTAAAATGGCTATCATTTTAAGGGCGCCTGGGTGGCTCAGTCAGTTAAGCGCCTGACTTTGGCTCAGGTCATGATCTCATGCTTTGTGAGTTTGAGCCCCACATCAGGCTCTGTGCTGACAGCTCAGAGCCAGAAGCCTGCTTTGGATGCCTGTCTCCTTCTCTCTCTGCCCCTCCCCCACTCACACTCTGTCTCTCAAAAATGAATAAATCTTTAAAAAATTTGTTTAAATGGCTACCATTTTGAATCTGTGCAGCTGATGTTAACAGTACACTGCTGTTTGAAAGGGGGGTAAATAGAAACATCATAAGAAAGTTGTTTTCAAATCTAGAAGAGCTTTTCAACATGCAAAAGGAAATTTTATAGCCTCACTTTCATCTCAACTTAAATTTTTCATTCTCCTCTATAAATGTATCTTTTATTTAAAATTTTTAAAAATGCTTGGGGTGCCTGGGAGGCTCAGTCTGTTGAGTGTCTGACTTCAGTTCAGGTCATGATCTCCTGGTTCATGAGTTTGAGCCCCGTGTCACCCTCTGGGCAGACAGCACGGAGCCTGGAACCTGCTTCGGATTCTGTGTCTTCTTCTCTCTCTACTCTTCCCCTGGTCATGCGCGCTCTCTCTCTCTCTCTCTCTCTCTCTCTCTCTCTCCCCCTCTCTCAAAAATAAATAAATAAACGTTAAAAATTAAAAAAACAATAACAACATAAAATTTTTAAAAAATGTTTATTATTTTGAGAGAGAGAGAGAGAGCAAGCAGAGGAGGGGCAGAGAGAGGGAGACACAGAATCCGAAGCAGTTTCCAGGCTCTGAACTGTCAGCACAGAGCCCAATGCTGGGCTCAAACCCAGGGACCACAAGATCATGATCTAAGACCAAGTGGTCACTTAACCAACTGAACCACCCAGGTGCCGCTATAAATGTATCTTTTATACGTTTGGTAAATAAATTCCAATTTAAGTCTAAATTAAATTAAGCCAAATAATTCGGGAAAATATTTTTTTGGTTAAATTTACATTTTTAAATTATTTGAGTTGGGAACATATTCAATAATTGTCTTGAAATCAAGAGAAATGCTCTATTTCTATGTATTAATAAAGACTGAAGCAGGGATTATAGAGAAAATAGAAAAGTAATTACTAAATATTGTAATGTCTTTTTTTTTAATTTTTAATATTTATTTTTGAGAGAGAGAGAGAGAGAGAGAGATCGTGAGTGGGGGAGGGGCAGAGAGAGGAAGAGAGAGAGGATCCCAAGCAGGCTCTGCACTAATAGTGCAGAGCCTGACACAGGGCTCAAACTCACAAACTATGAGATCATAACCTGAGCTGAAATCAAGAGTTGGAAACTTAACCAATGGAGCCGCCCATACACCCCTAAAGAGTGTAATTTCATTTGTATTTTCAACCTACTCACGTCTCCCTGAGCCAGAATGAAGGTAGCTTTAATTCAATGAAAATGATTTATACTCATTTTTAGGCACATTTGTTATTCAATACTTCTGCCAGTTTTAGTGTTAAGTGATGTGCCATTTACAGCCAGGAAGATTTGAGTCCCAAATAGCTGTTTATAGCTGTTTTTAGCTGTTTATACTTATCTAACTCTTCTAACTCAGTTTTCTCATCTGTAAAATGGGATAAGACATACAGTTCTCTACTTTGAAATACTATAATGAAAGCAGTAAACACAGGCTTGCACATAATAAATACTTAATATGTACCTTCTCCTACTGTCTTCTCTGTATATTAATGTGTTACATACATATGTGGAACATTTTTTTTTTATCCAAAAAAAATAGTTTCAGGAACTGACTGTGGTATAGAGGAAAAAATATAGGCTTCGGAATCATAGAGATTTTTATTTAATCCTCAGCTTTTCCATCTCTTTCCTAGATTTGTTATCTCCAAACCTCAAGCTTTGCATTGATGAAATAGAGATAGAACTAATTACCCTGTAAGATTTGGGGTGATTAAATGTGCAAAGTACCCAACATAGTGCCTGGCATTAGGCAGAGTCCCAGTGAATGATCACTGATATTATTTATTGTCCTAGTTTGGGTTTAAAGAGCACAATGTCAGTATTATCAGAAGTCATGTTGACAAGAAGTCAGTCAGAAGTGGAGTGTAAGAAAGAAAAGAACAGAAATTCAAAAATTTTAATACAAGGATATAGATATAACTTTTGATAATGAGTGGTTATTCAGAACGAAAACAAGGACTTTATCCTGATATAATAAAATCCTCTAGTAATTGAAATACAAAATACATTACATTGTTTTCTGTCACTTACCTTTTCTGATTTCCAAATATATATATATATATATGTGTATATATATATAT